>NW_018250347.1:2319-59945 GCF_001263595.1 Phalaenopsis equestris | reverse complement strand
GCAAACAAATTTTGGATTTCATCTTCTCTAGGTAAGAGCTATACTTTGAACTCAATGTTTTTGATTTTTACCAAGGATTTATCTTACATTATCGAGATCTTAGAATTTTAGATTTTTTTGGAAGATTTTGGGAAAATTCTTTGGTGAAGAACTCTTACTTAGTAGATTTAAGTTTAAAACATTTTGCATTGTGATTTTCTAAATTTTTGGGAATCTATTTTGATTTTATCAATTTTTTGTAGATTTATCATGGCACCTAAAATGAAGAAATAAAAGGGAAAGCTAGATTTTGATGATCAAAGGTTTGTCAACTACAATGCCAACATTTGCTTCAATTATTTACTTACAACTAAAAAAGTAATTCCAGATTGAGGATTTAAAAATCTGGGAGGAGAAGTCGAGAGATTAGTCAATACTCAGTAGTGGAAGATTTTTTTCTACTTTTCTATTGAGGCGATTGTTGGTGTAGTGATGAAGTTCTATGCCAATTTCAAGGAAACTTTTGAAGACTATGTGTTTGTTCGAGGGATAATGGTGGAGTTTACTCCAAGGAAGATTAATGAATTTTATCAGTTAGAAGAATGAATTTTATCAGTTAGAATATCAGTTAGAAGATGTGTATAACTGTCAGTACAAATCATTTTCTGCTACAAATGAGGCCTTGGATGAGGTTATTTCTTTTCTTACTCATAAAAGAGGAACCTGGAAGGTGAAGAATAGTGTTAAGGTTAACTTTCATCTTTCTATGTTAAATGTAGTATCCAAGGCCTGGCACTATTTTATTTCTAGAAGAATGATACAAGAATGATACCAATTTCTAGAAGAATGATACCAATAAATCATCATAGTGAGGTAACAAAGGATAGAGCCATCTTGTACTTTTTATTTAGCAGGTGATCAAGATAGATTTAGGCTCTATTATTTATAGTAACACTCGATCTATTTCGTTGGGAGAGACCATAGGTGGTTTATCTCACCCTGCCCTAATCTTCACACTACGCGACTAGGCAGAAATTGGTTTTAGAGCAGATGAGGAAAGAATTGAACCTCTAAAACCTATTGGGCCTACCAATATAAAGACTTATGAATCACATGTTGGGTGAAGATTTGGAAGTAGGAATAGGGATATTCCTTCTACTTCATGTACTTCTAGTACGCCTACTATCCAGGAACTTATGGAGCAGATAATGTTCCAACAGGGAGATATCTTGAAAATGTATAGCATAATGGAAAATATGGAGGCCAAAAATGATCACCATGATGATTTGATAAGACAAAAATTTGAATATGATGTTGCTTACGATGATGTAATGGTCAGATACATGAGGCGTGATCACTCAGTTCAGTTTCCTACTTACCCTGTTTTTACTCCATATCAGCAACAGAATTTGGATGTGTAAGAAGAAGAAGAAGAAGACGATGATTGGTGATGTGATAGTTAGATTTATTTTTAGTTTATGTTTAGTTGTACTTTATTGTTGAGATTGTTTGTTTGTAGACTGTGATACTTTATTTTAATTGTATGTTGTGTTGTTCACAAAAGATCTGTGAAACTATTGGAAGTTGTTGGTTTTTAGTATTTTGTTGAATGTATTTGTAGTTAACTCTTTCTCAGCAAATTTTTATATGTATTATGTGTTATTTAATGTTTTAAATCTTGTAGCTTTCATATTAGCACATGCAGTATTTCAGGCTTAAGTTTCAAATCAGAACCTTCAACAGGTATGTATTTTCTTTATGTATTAATATTTTCTTTCACCCTTTATCTTTCAATTTTTTCATGCAAAATCTTTTAAAAATTTATGTTTGGGGGGGCGGGGGGGAGAGAGACAAATTCCTTTTTAAAGAAAAGAAACTTAATTTATTTGTCCTCAATTAGCTATATTTTGACACATTCCTTTTTAAAGAAAAGAAACTTAATTTATTTGTCCTCAATTAGCTATATTTTTAAAATCTTTTAAAATTTAACATGACCTTTGGTATTAGAGTACAACTTTTGATAACTATTTCTATGTTTCTAAATATATAGTAAACTTAAGTAAAATTTTTTAAATAATAACGGCTAATTTTAGAGATTAAGATATTTGGTATGATAGAATAAGACTATGTTTTTCTTTTTTAAGTAAAGGAATTTGTATTTTGGAAGTATTAAAAATCTTAGAGATTCATGTAAGAAGAAAATAATAAAACTTAATAAAAAATCTTTAAAACTAATATAAACTTATAAAGTGAAGGAATGTGAAAAGAGGAATCTGAAAAGTTTTTAACTTTAACAAGAGGATAGTGAAGTTCAAAATCATTAAATGCTATCCATATATAGTTATCCTCACATGAAAAAAAGAAAGAAAAGAAAAAGAAAAGAAAAAGAAAAAAAAGAAAAAAACATTGAAAAGGATCCTAAAAAAAGAAAAGAAAAGATGTAAGGAGAAGCATAAAGAGATGCCTAATTAAAAATTAGTTTCACTTGAATCAACTTAAAGAAGAAGGCTTGGTTATATTTTCTAAACCTATATTTCAGTATTAGTATATTTACTGGTAAAGTTTCATGAAGTTTTGTTTCATATGAATATTCTAAGTGGCTTTATTATGAATAATTTGCAATTTTCCTCGAAAAGAATAGAGAATCAGAAATCTTAGACTTGACTACTAGGTATTCCTATACCTTTAGTATTAACTGGAGCTATTTTAAATTTTTCTTAAGTTAAATTATTGTATTTAGAGGACTTAAATATACAAATCTAGAAGTTAAAATCTTTTTCATGAGTCATATTTTTATGTAGTAAAGGAGTTACTTGAGAAAAAGTAACATTTAAGTTTGGGGGATTTTGATACACAAAAAATATATGCATTTTTATAACCATATTTTATACTCATTTTTGGTGATATTACACTTTAATGGAAGGTAATTTTTTTTTTTATTGTAGGTTATTAATTTTTAGGACTTGGAGCAAAAATGAAGCAAAAAGGATGAAATTTGGAGTCAAAATGGAGAATTTACAAAATCTTTCAGCGCCAACGATGCTAGACTGGGGACCGACAGTGTCGTTTAAGAAAGAAGACAGACTAAATTGAATGGCCTTTGGCACCAACGGCGCCAGTGTCGATGCAGACCCTGTTTCTAGAAGATTCAATGAATTTGGATGCTTTTTGATGAATTTTTGGATGCACCTATTGGAGAACTGACCCTATGCTCTGTTAAGAGCCAAAATTGATCAGAAAAATCGCTCTTCTTCAGCTCTCTTAGCCATCCATCGCCCCTTCTTGCCGCTTTATATCATTCCACACCATTTGTTAGTAATTTTCTTTATAGTTTTGAGTTTTTGTGGTGAGTTTAAGGGTGAATTCTTCTCTATAGTATTTCGTTCATAGAATTAAGTGCAAATAAATAAGGAAATATACTTTTTTGGGAGTAGATTTGGAGATTTTCTAGGGCGACAGACTAAAAATCCTCAATTTGATCTTAGTGTTTAAAAATTAAAGCAAGAGTTAGCATTTAATGGAGGGGAAGTGGGGGATCTTGAGTGAGAGCTAATATTCTTCCAAACCAAGCCACAAATTTAGGGACTAAACCTAAGATTAGCCAATGATTTTCTATAACACTGATCAGATTAGAGAATTAAAATTGCTTCTATTTGTCGCAATACATATTTAAACCATTTATCTCATCTCATTTCACCAAAAAGCTCATTATAGTGGGAAAGATGTTTTTTTATATAAGAAAACTTCATCACAAAAACATAGTTTAGTAGTTACTATTTTAAAACTCTGCATTTAAATTATGATAGTAAGTATTAATTTAGCTTTTATAATATCTTAAATATTCAAAATTAGTGATAGCAATTTTGTTTTATTCTGTGAATTTCCTAGTTAATTTTTTGTTTCAAATTTAAACCTTTCTCATGGGATCGATATTTGGGACTTAAACAAAAATTCTTATATTACATGATAATGATACGTATACTTACATAGAATACCGACATTAAGAGCTTAC
This sequence comes from Phalaenopsis equestris, assembly GCF_001263595.1. Classification (NCBI taxonomy): domain Eukaryota; kingdom Viridiplantae; phylum Streptophyta; class Magnoliopsida; order Asparagales; family Orchidaceae; genus Phalaenopsis; species Phalaenopsis equestris. Next base: position 55,954 of record NW_018250347.1, on the reverse strand, counting down.
CTTTATTATTTATAAAATACGACATCATGATTTTGGCACCGTTGTAAAGCAAATTCGGCTTTATAAATTTTACACAACTGTATTTCAGTCGCACCAAGTTTTTGGTGCTGTTGCTGGAGAAGGTAATGGTAAATTAGCAAATTTAGTATATAATTATATATTTATAGTATTTTGAAGAAATTTTTCTTTGCTTATTATATTTGTTAATGTGAAATATTGGGTATGAAAGTTTAGTACCTTACGATTGGAAATTAAAACTTACTATTAGAAAAATTCAAAAAAAACAAAAGGAAAATAAAAATTTTAACAAAATGGCGAATAACTTAGATAATCAAGTAAATAAAAATCAACAAATACCTTTAAGAGATTATGCTAATCCAACAGCAGATGAACTTCACTTAACTATTTAAAATTCTGATGTTGCTGCTAATTCTTTGAGCTTAAACCTGCTATCTTCCAAATGGTACAAAATAATTAGTTTGGAGGACCGCCTACTGAATATCCTAACTTACATCTTGCTAGTTTTCTTAAAATTTGTGCTACTTTTGAATATGTCAGAGTACTAGTTTTCTTAAAATTTGTGCTACTTTTGAATATGTCAGAGTATCTAATGATGTTGTTAGGCTTGGACTTTTTCCATTTCCATTAAGGGATAAAGCTAAAGCTTGGTTAAATTCATTAGCTCCTGGATATATCAAATTTTTTAGAGAATTATCACAAAAATTCTTGGCTAAATATTTTCCACCCTCGAAAACCTCTAATCTTAGAAACAATATTACATATTTTTGTCAATTTTAAGGGGATCAATATATGTAGCCTGAGAAATATTTAAGGATCTTCTTAGAAAACATCCACACCATGCTTTACCATTGATAAATAATTCAAAAATTTTACAATGGATTAGTAGGATCACTTAGATCTAATATAGATGATGCTACATGTGGATCACTAATGTCAAAACCTTTTGTTGAAGCATACTCTTTAATTGAAGAAATGACTACTAATAATTTTCAGTGGCCTTCTGAACGATTATATCCCAAGAGAGTAGCTAGTATTCATGACTCTGATGCAATGTTTATTTTAGCATCTCAAATTGCTGCTATATCAAAAAAGATTGATGAAAATGGGATGAACTATTCTCAAATGCCACCAGTATTAGAGGAAAATTTGCTAGGACAGATAATTGATACTCAATCATCTTATGAAACTTTGAATGTTATTAATAATTGAAATAATAATCCCTATTCTAATTATTACAACCCTGGATGGAAAAATTACCCTAATTTTAGTTGAAATAATTTCAACAATTCAATGAACCCTTAGGAAAATTAAACAACCAAGGAAATCATAATTATTGACCTTATTATCCTCCTGAATTTAACTTTAACACTAACACAAAAGTGAAGGAAAAGAAGTTAACGATGGAAGATGTAATGTTGAATATGAGAAATCAAATACAAAAAAATCAAATACCATGGAAAATCAAATACAAAATCAAGGAGCTGCAATTAGGAATATTGAAAATCAATTAGGACATATTGCTACTACACTTACCACTTACTAACAGACCTTCAGGAAATCTTCCGAGTACTGTGGAAGTTAATCTTAAAGATCAAAATAAGGAGCAAATTAAAATCATTCAATTACGAAGTGGACAAGAAGTTGAAACAAGAATCCAAGGAGAAACTGAGTTGACGAAGAGAAGGAAGAGATTGACGGTGACCATAATGAAAATGAACATACCCAAGTTCCCTTAGAAAAACCATTACGTCTGTTTCCTCAACGATTGAAGAAAAAGCATAAAGACAAACAATTTACAAAGTTTTTGGAAATTCTTAAAAAAACTAACGATAAAAATTCCTTTCATTGAGGCTTTATAACAAATGCCAAGTTAAGTGAAATTTATGAAAGATATACTAAATAAGAAAAGGAAGTTTGCAGATCATGAGACCGTTGCACTCAATGAAGAGTATAGTACTATTATTCCGAAGACGCTTCTTGAAAAATTAAAAGATCCAGGTAGTTTTACTATACCTTGTGCAATTGGTGAAAAGTTTTATAGAAAAACCTTATGTGATTTAGGAGCAAGTATCAATCTTATGCCTCTATCGATTTTTAAACGTTTAGATTTAAGAGAGATTTCCCCTACTACTGTAACACTTTAGTTAGTTGATCGATCAATAACTTATCCAAAAGGAGTTATAGAAGATATATTAGTAAAAGTGGATAAATTTATTTTTCTTGTAGTTTTTATAGTATTAGATATGGAGGAAGATAAAGAGAATCCTATTATTTTGGGGACACCATTTTTTACAATAGGGAGAGCTGTGATAGATGTGCAAAAAGGAGAATTAATAATGAGAGTTAATGACAAAGAAGTAACATTTAATATTGCAAAAGCTATCAAAAATATCCTGCAATAGAAAAAGATAATGAATGTTTTAGAATGAAAGTTACTGATTATCTAAGTAATGAGCAATTTAAGAAAGAGTTGAAGAAAAACTAAAGCAAGAAGAATTTATTGAGAATGAGGATGAAGTAAAAGATGAAAATATATAGTAAACTTAGTTTTTTCTTTATGTATTAATTTTTTCTTTATATATAATAAATATATGTCTTTTCTTAATGTATTAAATGTTTTCTTTCACCCTTTGTTTTTCAGTTTTTCATGCAAAATCTTTTTAAATTTTAAGTTTTGGGGAGGGGGGAGAAAAATTCCTTTTTAAAGAAAAGAAACTTTATTTTATTTTTCTTTAATTAGCTATATTTTCAAAATAGTTTAAAATTTAACATGACCTTTATTATTAGAGGACAACCTTAAATCAAAATTTTTAAATAATAAAGGTTAATTTTAGAGATTAAGATATTTGGTATGATAGAATAAGACTATGTTTTTCTATTTTAAGTAAAGGAATTTGTATTTTTGAAGCCTTATGAAAGATTTTTAAAACTAATATAAATTTATATAGTGAAGGAATGTGAAAAGTTTTAAAATTTAAGAAGATGATAGTGAAGTTCAAAATCATTAAAGGCTATCCATATATAGTAATCCTCACATAAAAAAAAGAAAGAAAAGAAAAAGAAAAGAAAAAGAAAAAAAGAGAAAAGGATTGAAAATGATCATAAAAAAGAGGAAAAGATGCGATGAGAAGCTTGAGGAGATGCATAATTAAAAATTGGCTTCACCTGAATCAACTTAAAGAAGAAGGCTTTGCTACTTTTTCTAAACTTTTTTTTAGTATTTGCATATTTAATAGTAAAGTTTCATGAAGTTATTTTTCATATGGATATTCCAAGTGGCTTGAATATGAATAATTTGCAATTTTCCTTGAAAAGAATAGAGAATGAGAAATCTTAAACTAGACTGCTAGATATTCATATACCTTTAATATTAACTAGAGTTAGTTTAAATTTTTCTTAAGTTATATTATTGTATTAGAGGACTTAAATATAAAAATCTAGAAGTTAAAATTTTTGCCATGAGTCATATTCTTATGCAGTAAACGAGTTACTTGAGGACTAGTAACATTTGAGTTTGAGGGATTTTGATACACCAAAAATATATGCATTTTTATACCCATATTTTATACTCATTTCTGGTGATATTACACTTTAATGGAAGGTATTTTTTTATTTTATTACAGGTTGTTGATTTTTAGGAGTTCGAGCAAAAAGCAAGCAAAAATGATGAAATTTGGAGTTAAAATTGAGAATTTTAAAAATTGTTCAGCTCCGACGGCGCCAGACTCGGCTTTGACGGTGCCATTTAACAGATAAGATGGACTAAATGAAATGGCCTCTGGAAACTGATGGCGCCGGTGTCGGTGCAGACCTTGTTTCTAGAAGATTCGACGAATTTAGACGCTTTTTGAAGAGTTTTTTGATGCAGCTATTGGAGAACCAACCCTAGGCCTATTAAGAGCCAAAACTGATAAGAAAAATCGCTCTCCTTCGTCTCTCTTAGCCATCAATCGCCCCTTCTTGCCACTTTACATCATTCCACACCATTAGATAGTTATTTTCTTTATAATTTTGATTTTTTGTGGTGATTTTAAGTGTAAATTCTTCTCTCAGAAGTGTTGGAATGGAAGATAAGTGAGAGATTTCTTCTGCCTACATTTCCTAAGAGAGTGTAGAAGAGATTTGCTTTGAGAAAGTTTTTCTGATAAGTGTTATTTGTTTATTATTGCTGTATGTGCTTCCTTTTATATTTGAAATTTGTGTTTTGTTGTATCTTTCTCATGAAGTATGAGTAGTTTTCTTTATCTTTTTCCATACTATGAGATATGGTGAAATGAAGAGATATGGTGAAATGAAGAGATATGGTGAAATGAAGAGAAAATTTTGATGTGCCAATGTTAAAATTTAAAATAAATTGTGATGGTTTTTCAACTCCGCTTTTAATTTAGATTTTGATATGGCCAATTGAATTGATATAATCTTGGAAATGGAGTATGATTTTTACAACAGAGTGAGAATCACATTTAAGTCCATGAAGGAGTATTTTGTTCATGAAATTAAGTGCAAATAAATAAGGAAATATACTTTGTTGGGTGTAGAATTGGAGATTTTCAAGGGTGACAGACTAAAAATCCTCAAGTCGATCTTAGTGTTTAAAAACTAAAGCGAGAGTTAGCCTTCAGTGGAGGGGAAGTGGGATCTCTTGGGAGGGAGCCAATATTCTTCCTAGCCTAGCCATGAATTTAGGGACTAAACCAAAGATTAGCCAATGATTTTCTATAACACTGAATCAAGTTAGAGAATTAAAATTGCTTCTATTTGACACAATACATATTTAAACAATTTATCTCATCTCATTTCACCAACAAGCTCATTGTAGTGGGAAAGATGATTTTCCATATAAGAAATCTTCATCACATAAATTTAGTTTAGTAGCTACTATTTTAAAAATATGCATTTAAATTCTACTAGTAGTTAATAATCTAGTTTTTATAGTGTCTTAAACATTTAAATGTAGTGACAGTAATTTTGTATTATTCTGTGAATTTCTTAGTTAATTTATCATTTCAAATTTAAACCTTCCTCGTAGGATCGATATTTGGGACTTAAATAGAAAGTCTTATATTACTTGATAACGATACGTATACTTGCATAGAATACTGATATTAAGAGCTTGAATTTATTATTTATAAAATGTCACATCAAGATTTTGGCACCGTTGTAAAGCGAAGTCAACTATTTAAATATTACACAACTATATTTCCATCGCATCAAGTACACAGCCAAGCTGCTATGATATTTTGCAGTGAAAGTAAAACGATAGGAGTTAGATAACACTGTAAAGGCGTACCTGTCATCTTTTTGGCATTCTCACCGAAAAATTAGCTTTTGCAACATGTATATAATTTTGTAGAAATTTAAATAAATTACAGGAGTAAATGAAGGTGTTTCTAACAGACTCCAAACTATGACTTATTGAGTCACAAATGATCTTAATGGATGATTTTAGAACAAAATATGGCACGTTCAATTTGTCCCTCAAAATATACAAGAGTTTCTAAGGTGTTCGGAAAAGAACCTGAACTACTTTAAAGATCCATTGAAACATTTCAGTTCATTTTTAACTTATCATATTGTTCTACTAATCAACCCAGGTCAAATTAAAATTACCCCATTACTTGGCAAACTTTGACATTTTAATCATCTTGAGAATAAAATATTCAACTAATCAATTGATATCTCACTTAAGAGTTATGTAGATGAATGCCCCTAAGGCAAGTTCCCAGTCATTAAGGAATTTTCTACCCACAACTAAAGCTAGGATTATAAAGTTAATCATCAATCATATTATCTTCTAAATCCCATCAAACAAGTTCTAAAATCAATCTTAGGTCACTAACAAGCCCCTTAAAACTAATGGCAGAAAGATTAATATAGGATAAAATTTTAATTTAGCTAATGTAGATTTTGGTTAAAAGAAGTCAGATCATCATTAATTATGGACTTAATCATAAGTGAAACGTCATCTCCCTAGCTTAAGCCCATCACTTGGAAATCATTTGATTTTAATTAACGTCCAAGTCTTGATGATTTAGCAAATTATAATTTTTTTCTTATTAAGGAAAGGTGGCAAGTGGGTTCTTACCTTTTACCCATTATGTTTCAATCATCCAAACATCTGCATTAGAATCAAAATTGCCCATTTTCCCATTGCTTAATCCTAAATTTTGATTAAGGAACCAAAATCCAAAAAGACCACTTTACCCTTGGTGCTCTTCACCTCATAACTCATTAAGCAACACTCAAATGACTTGAGAGGTTTTAGAGTACCCTATCCATAGAGTAATTAAAACATCAGAGGAGAAAAATATGGTTTTTAGATTTTAATTTAAATGATTATTATTTTTAACTTTAGAAAATAGGATTTTAAAAATTAATTTATTTAATCAAACAAAATAATTTTTTTAGTTTATGAAAAAAATTATTAGAGCTTTCCTTAGGTCAGTGAGATTCTTAGAAAAAATTTCATAATTTTTTAAATCAAACCATTAATTTATTTTTATAATTATTATTGATTTTTATGATTTAATTTGAATGGAAAATATATTTTTTTTACAAAAATTATTTTTTTTATATTTTATTAAACCTCTCTAACTCCAGGGAACTCAGAGAAAAAAAATTATATTTTTATGATTTTTAATTTGTTTATTATAATTATTTTAATGAGAAAGATAAGGAAAATTCATTTTTATGTCTTTGAAATTTTATTTTTAACTTATAAAAATAAGGGAAAATATTTTTATGAGTTCCATGTGATCAAGAAAAATATTGGAACATTTTTAAATATTTCTGTTTTTTTGAAAATTTTAATTATTTTTTATTATTTTTAATTCAAAACATAGGCTAAAAGTCAAGTATTTTATCAAAAATGACTTTTATTTTTACTAAGGGCTCTTGATCACAAGGAACTTTGAAAACCACTTTTCATAATTTTTTTAAGTGTATTTAATTTAATAGAATTATTTTTGTACACAAATACAATGTTTCTTAGAAAATCAACTAGTGTTTAGACTCAATCAAATAATTTTTGAGTTTTTACAGTGGATTAAAATGATTTTTATGCACAACTTGAAATTTATTTTGCTGATTTTTAATTAATACTTAATTTAAATAAATTATTACAACATATACACATTTAATTAAATACAAAAGTACACAAAATTATTCAAGCCGCCACGATATTTTTCCTAAGCTTGTCTAACCACGGGAAACCTACTAAAGTTTATCCCATAATTTTTTAAGTAATAGTTCAATTAATATAATTAATTTAAGCCAAATTAGCCATCTTAGGTTGAAAATTAGCGTTAGGAGCACAAAGATGTCCTCAACCCTTGGAAAAATCAAACAACTTGGCCGCTGACATGAGGAAGAAACCCGTAAAATTTCAAGCTATGCTGAGCAATGCTTAGCTATAATGAATTGAAATACCATAGAGAGTTTTTAATTAATTAAAAATAAAAGTGTCAACATATAATATTTAGTCTTGGTCCACATCGTTCTCCTCTGTTAACTGAGCAAGCAGATATTTTTATTTTATTTTTATGATTTTTTTATGAAAGTTATGATTTTTCAAAGATTTGGTAATTAAATAATTCAAAAAAATGGGTATTTTTCTATTTAAATTGTGCGGCGCTGATTGGATCCTCGTACACGTCGAGCTTTTCAAGCGGTGCTCTGCCATTTGATGCCACCACCCACGTAGCAGCCTCGTTAGCCCTCCTTTTTGTTCTTTCCGCTCGTCCGGCTCCATCACAACTATTCATTAAATAAACTTGCGATCGTATGATATTCGTTCATCGTGCTCAAGTGACTTAACCCGTAAGCTGTCCTTACTAAAATGTAAAGATCTCGAGCAAAGCTCAACTAAATCACGTTGAGTTTGCTCCTACACTTTCATCTAATTGAGATAAACATATCTATATGGTTTATATCGTATGAAATACAGTAAATACATATTTATAATCAAAATAGGCCTGGATTAAGGTTAGAACTTTATACCTTTATCTGAGAGTGAAAGCCTAAATCAAATGGTTGTGGTAGTTTTATTAGGTTTAATGAACCTCCAGTTTAACTCCGAGGCCCTGATGAATTGTCTACGAATGATTTTGGTCAAGTCCTTTTTTGAGTGTTGGTCTAGAGCTAGCTTAAAGGTTGTTTAGGATGGAGCTTTTGTGGGGGATCAACTCCTCTCACTCTGGTGATGGTATGGGCACAGTTAATTGGACTTTGGTGGACTCTCGAGGTGTGGGGGAAGTGTGTTTTGGTTTGGGTTGACATTTTGAATTCAAAATTAAGCTCTCACATTGGGAACCAGAGGAGGAAAATGTTGGGATTGAGCTGAGGAATTCTTGCAGAGTCTCTGGAAGAAATTGTATAGTGTTTCCCGCAGGAAGTTGCAAGCTCTCTTTCATGTCCATGGAGGGGGTTCTTTTAAATATAATAGGATATGGTGGCTCTTAGGCCAAGTTGAATTGGTCAGGGTGTTGCCTAAGTGGAGGGAATAAAGGCCCTAACAACTAATCAAGCTTAGCCAGCTCAGATGAGTTCAATTTTGGATTTTGACCCTCTTAGGCTCCTTTAGGGTGACTATTTTTGGTGAATGAGGTGGTGGTTGGCCAGGGTCTTGTCACCTTTGAGCTCAGGGAGGTTAAGAGGTGGCTAATTATGATTAACTCCTAAGGGTAAGCAATGATGGCCAAGATTTTTCAAACTTTGGCAAAATATGGGTGAAATCCCTTAAATCATTGGACCATTGGTCCATAGCTCATCTAAAGTGGGCTAGGTGAGTCTAGCTTGGTCACTAGGGTGCACTTGGTGGTTGGAGTGGTCCTTGGTTGGCCAATTCGGCATGGCTTAATCAATCTTGGTGCATGGGTTCAATTTGGGTCAAATTAACTTGAAGTTAGGTTTCATATGGGCTAAAAATAATATTGGACTCAATTGATTGATTAAGATGATATAGAAGATTTTCACAGAAACTTTGAAAAATATTTAGAGTGATTTTGAATTGATTTGGAGGGCCAATTAAAATGATTTTGGACATTGGGTCATTTGGGGATGTTGGGCTTGGCTTGAGCTTGAGTTTGGCTAAGGCCAAATTGATGTTAAAAATTAGGATGAAACTTTAGGCCTATGGGCTTCATTTTTGTTGAATTTGGAGACATGGTCAATTTCGGGAAAAATTGGGGGTTTTGGTCCATGTTGTTTTTAAGTGAAATTGAGGCTTGACCAAGGCTAACTCAAGGTTCAATTTGATATGTTGGAATGTTTTGAAGAGTTTATGATGCAAAATGGGGCAATTAGATAGATTTGGTGCTCAATTGAGTGAGATTTTGGTCTTGAGACAAATTGGGGCTTTTTTATTTGGGTTGAAATTTGATTTCAATGTGGGTCAATTAGGTTGGGATTTTGTCTGAATAAGGATAGTCATGATCAATTTGAGTCTAGAATTGAAATTGGTAAAAATTATAACCAAATTGGTGGACATTTGTGGTGAATTAGGGTAATTGGGGCTTTAAGAAGAGTTCGACGTTTTTGGTCAAAATAGGTCAAATTGATCAATTTGAGCTCAATGAAGTGGTTCACCAAAGGTATTTTGGTAATTTTCTAAAGGTTTTGGGAAATTTTTGGCCACCAAGGGTATTTTGGAAATTTTGGGGGTATTTTGGTAATTTTGGAAATTTTGGGAGGTTTTGGGCATATTAGGTGGTTTCAAATGGTTTGAGATGATTTTTGAACAAATTTGGGTATTTTGGGCAATTTTGCAAATTTTAGAGTTCCAAGGGTAGTTTGGTAATTTGGGTAGATTTGGGGGGCAAAAGGTTAAGTTAGATATTTTGGTTAAATTCAGGTGCCAAACACCCTATTTGAGCTATGGACAAATGTAATCTCCATTTGGGTCCTCTATGTACTTGTCTTAGCTAGACCATAGCCTAGGGCTAGTGGATATAGGGGACCATCTACATGAGCCTCTGAAAAGATCAAGGGATCAAAGATAAAAAGTTTGGGTTCAGAGTTGTGAGTGGGGTGTAATGTGCAATTGAGTGACAGTGTAAGCACTAGGTCAATACCAACACACAAAGTCAACCCTAAGGCTAAACAATCCTATGGGAACTTTCATTAAGCACCCCTATAGTGGTCCCACCTACTAAGTGCTAGTGGTTAGGAATAGTATATGGAACTTCAAGTTGAGCAAAGAAGAATTTAAAATTTTTAATGGTGAGGGTTCCTTTCTATTTGTCTAGGAATAGTCAACAAAAAAGTCCTATGGCTAGACCATAGGCTACTAAAGAGGAAAAGCTAGACCTCAATCAAAAGTGAAGTCAAGGCTAGACCATAGGCTACTAAAGAGGAAAATCTAGAACTCAATCAAAAGTGAAGTCAATTGTGGTATTTTATCATATGGAATGACAAAACAACAAAAAAATAAATTCATTCATGATGCAAAATCTTATTATTAGGATGACCCACCTTTATATAAACAATGCAAAGATTTAGTGATGAGATGATGTGTGTCTTACAAAAAAAATTCTGGAAATTATCAAAAAATATCATGATTATAAATTTGGAGGTCATTTTAGGAATGATAGAACTGTTCATAAAATTTTACAACTGAGATTTTATTGGCCTACTCTAATTAGAGATGTTAATATATATAAAAACATTTGATCGGTATCAGAGAGTAGGTAATACTTCAAAAAGAACTGAAATCCCTCTAAATTTTAATTTGGAAATTGAAATTTTTGATGTGTGGGGATTGTATTTTATGGGACTATTTATACTTTCATTGGGAAATGTGTATATTTTGATTGCAATGGATTATGTTGCAAAATGAATTGAAACAATTACTTTATGTGTGATGCTCGGAGTGTTTCAAAATTTTTAATCAAAAGTATTTTTACAAGATATAGAATGCCGAGAGTAATAATTACCAATGGAGGATCTCATTTTAGGAATGCAACAATTGCAAGATTGTTGGAAAAATATAATATAATGCATAAAATGAAAACTGCTTATCATTGCGAGACTAGTTATTTTTCAGAAGTATCTAATCGTGAAATTAAAATAATTTTAGACAAAAGTGTTAATACTAATAAAATGGATGGGTCTGTTAGATTAGATACTTCATTATGGGCATACATTACAGCTTATAAGACACCTATAAGAATGTCCCAGTATAGATTACTTTTTGCTAAGACTTGGCACTTACCAGTAGAATTGGAGCATAAAACTTATTGGGCTATTAAGGAATTAAATTTCAATTTGAAATATGTTAGTGAGAAAAGATTTTTGCAAGTTAATGAGCTTGAAGAAATTTGGAATGAATCTTACGATAGTGCTAGGATTTATATGGAAAGAATGAAAGAATGGATTGATTGGAAAATAATAGAAAAAGAATTTGAGGCTTGATAGGAAGCGGCTTGATCGGAAGCTTTATTATACAATACAATATTGAAATTATTTCCTAAAAAATTGAAATCTAGGAAGAAAGGGTCATTCAAAATTGTAAAAGTCTATCCCTATGGAGCTGTTAATATTGAGGATCCTAAGACAAGAAAGTTATTTAAAGTGAATGGGCACAAATGGAAAGCATATTTTGATGGTCAAAGACCAATTTTAAAGATACTAAAATGTTGGGTCTCCCAAAATAAAGACAGGGAATGTCAGGCTGACGACACTAAACCAAGTGCTTTGTGGGAGGCAACTCATATTTATCTTCATTTTTTTTTCATGTTTTTGTTCGGAATATATATGATATATTTTTAGATTCCGTGTAATTGAGAAATTTCACATTAATAAAATATTTAGAAACTTCTTCATTTAATTAATTTTATAGAAGAATTGAGAATTTATTTGATCAAAATTAAAATGATGAATTTTTCAGAATCGGCGCTAGATGCACCTGATTGGCACCTCAAGTGCCACATGCTAGAGAACTGACTCCTGAAGTACCAAAATTGGCACCTGAAGTGCCACAACAACAAAAATGATTTAAAACATTTCAAAAGGCGATTTTGGGAATTTTTTTGCATGTTATTCTCATTATAAATCCCAAAAAACGGATTCCAAAGACCATTTTAGGGGAGAAAACGAGGTAAGTTTTTCTTCATAATTGTTAAATACTGCATCTAAGGTGTGACATTTTGTCATTGCATTAAAATTAATCCCCACTACGAAAATCAGTATTGTATTTAAGGAGAGTGTTATTCTTAATTACTGTATTCAAACTAGAAAACCTATTGTTATTGATACACTAACTGTGAAATTGGTTTTGTGTTTGATTGTCATTGGATCTGCAACTGGACTAGGACATCCAACCACAATTTTCCTATTATGCATTCAATTGTAAGTACCTTATGAAAGTTGGCAGAAAGCGCTTCTTCCTCGGAAGCCGATGGATCCAGAAGTCTATTTCAACTGTATTGGAAAGGGAGACGAGAATGGTATGAATGTATTGATGGATCAAGCATCCCATAATTCATCACCTGTTCAACCTTACTTTAGTTCGAATGTACTTCTAAAAAAGATCAAGAAGATAGAAAAATAAATACAAAACCTTATGCATGCAATTGGGAATGTTTTTGAAATGTTGGAAAATATGGACTGGAGGCTAAAGGAACATTTTGAACATAGTGGTCGTATTGAAGATAGTCTGGTACGTATGTTCAAGCAACATTCTTGGATTAAGGAAGTTTAAACTAATGAATTTCCCTATTGGCCTTTCTAGAATTTGTACGTGCATTATCAATCAATGGGAGATATCTAGGAGGATGAGAGCAAAGACGATGCTTTAACTTACTTTATGCACGAAATGTTTTGTTTAGGACTGTTTGCTTATGTTATTATGTTGTGTTGGATTGAATTTAATTTTATTATTGAACTCTATATATGTTTCTGTTTGGTATTTCAATGTTTAGATTTCAGTGTTAGGATGTTTGGTTTTTCTTGGACACTGAATTAGAGTTTGTTGGCCTGAAAATTCTTAGTTTTTAATAACACAAATTTTATATGTAAAAATGAGTTTTGTGTTGTTTATGAAAGTTTGGTGTTAGAAATTGTTTAATTATGATTATAAAATTTTATTTGAGTTAATTAGAAGATGTCGTAAAGAGGCATGTAGGATATTTTTAGAGAACAAGAAATTTGGAAAAATTAAGGCATTGGCGCCTAATGCGCCAGTTGACAAAGAGTTGGCACTTACTGCGCCAGTTTGGCACCTGAAGAGTCAAATTCCCAAAAACACCTAGTTCATTTAAAAACCACAAAATATCATAGTAAAAATCCATTTTTACTACTTGGGTCATCTTCCACCTCTAAACTGTTACCTAGGGCTTCACATTGTGCGCGTTATAAAAGATTTCAAAGGCCAAAGATCCTAGATTTCATCTTATATTGGTAAGAGCTTCACTTTAACTTAGAAATTTATTATTTTCATCATGGATTTTTCCTACAATATGGAAGATTCAAAATTTGGAAGTTTTGATGGAAAAGTTTGAAGAAAACCCATGGTGAAAAGTTCCTTACCAAATGATCGTACATGCGAAGTTAGATTTTTGATTTTGTAATTTATTTGGATTTTATTTTTGATTTTCATAGAAATTCCAATAGCTCCAACAGTAAAGGGAGGGAAGCTGACAGGAGATTTTGACTTGATAGAATTTGTCAATTTCAAATCCCAACAATGTTACAATACTCAAATGGAATCAAGAAAGTTAATCCAGGAACGAGCATTTGCTAACCCAGGTGGTGAGACCAAGAGGTTGATCATCACCAAAAATTTGGTAAGGTTTTGCTACTTCACTACAGTATCAATTGTAGCTATGATTTGGAAGTTCTATTCCAACTTGCGATTCACTACAAACTTGTGACAGGTAAGCAAGTTGAGTTTTCTAGAGAAAGGATCAATGCTTTTATTGGGCTGAGAAATTGATTTCATTGTGAATACGCTGCATTTGGGATGACTGATTCATCACTGGATGAAGTGATTTCCTTTCTAGCTAATGGAAGAGGAGAATGGAAGATTAAGAATAATAAGAAAGTTAACTTCTTTGCTTCCATGATGACTATTCAGTCAAAGGTATGGCACTGTCGGCACTATTTTTAGTGGGGGTCATCCTGTGGAAGCTATCAGTCGCCGGAATCAGAATCCCATCGAGGTACATTTAATATATATATATATATATATATATATAGTTTTTAGTAAAATATGAAATCAAAAATATCTCATATCTTTCATATTTTAAACAAAAGAGCACTTCACCTCAAACTATGCATTTAACTCAAAAGATAAACACAAGACTTGAGGGTGAGACTCGATCAAATAAACAAACAAATATATGACATCTGTTTGGGTTGCAAAACTATTTTATTTATTTTCAACAAGTTCCAAACTGACAAGTTCCCTTATTTAATATGAAAAATGAAATAGGGTTTATATGAAGTTGGGTTCTTGAAAGTTTCCTATAAAGGCAAGCTATTGTAGTTAATTACATCTTAGATAATAGAAGTTACCTAAGAAAACTCTTGATAAAAATCAGAGGATATTTTCTTCAAAAGGTCAAAGGAATAGGACTTTTCAACAAGATCAGACAAAGAGGTGTGAAAGGGTAATGACTCAAATTTGGAATATTTTATGGGATCCAAAGGAAGAAGAACTATGGGATGTCACAGAACTCGAGGAGAACCTAGGTGACTTGCCACACTATCCTACTATTTGGTTTCAATTTAGAGGAGAAATATTTTAATCTTTCATCCTGCCAAATTTTATTAATTTAGGGCATACATTCGTGTGAAACGATCACAAAAATAGCCTGGAAGATATGAGGGTTTAAGTCGTAACAAACAACAACCTTGGAATCCTAAAATGAGCCAGAGCTTATATTGTATATCAGATTCATACAAATACCTAAAGATAAGTTGAGGATTTATGTCGCACGAGGACAACCTCGAAATCTTATGGCTTGGTTGTTTAATTCTAAGGAATGGTTTAGTTTGTGTAGACATGTTTTGCTGTTGAAGATGGTCGTGCTACCCATAATGCTAGCTCCAAGCTCCTCTTTTTAGTGAGTTTAAGTTTTCTAATGTGTCAAATCTTGATGTCAAATCAAATGTTTCCTAAGGTCATGATTATTTAAATATTATGGGGGATGTTAAAGTTGATTAGAGCGACACCGGCTAGGACACTCAATTAATTAATCGATATTTCATTTAAGAGTTATTTGGGCGGGAGCCTCTAAGAAAAATTTAAGTTAGTAAAGGTTTTGATTTCCACAACTAAAATTGAGCTTCTAGTGTAAAAAGGTTTTAATCATTAATCATGTTATCTTCTAAATCCGATCAAATGAGTTTAAATGTCAAGCCTAGGTCACTACCAATTCTTGAACAATCACAACCGATGAAATGGTATAATTTGATTTAAATGACATGCATTCTTATTGAAAGATCACATTGTCATCAATTATGTGCTTAAAATTAATAAAATATTATCTTTTTAACTAAAACCCATCACTTGAGAATAATTTAATTTTGATTGACTTCCAAGTCATGATAATTAAGGAAATTACAACTTTGTTCTTATTGGTGGCAAGTGAGTTCCTACCTTTTAATCCCATTATATTTCAATCATCCAAAAAATGTTCATTAAGATCAAAATTATACATTTTCCTTTTAATAATCTCGAGTTTTGATTAAGGCACCAGAATCTAAAGTTACCCTTTTGTTATTGGGGCTCTCCACCTCATAACTCATTAATCAAAACTCAAATGACTTTAAGAATTTAAATTGTCCTAACCATGGATCAATTAAAACATGAGAGGAGAAAATCTAAGCTTTCAAAATTTAATTTCATTTAAATAACTATTTAAATTTAAAAGGTAGTATTTTCAAATTTGATTTTTCTTAACTATCCAAAATAAAGTTTTTATTCATGAGGAAATTATTAGAGGTCCCCTTAGGTCAGAGAAACACTTACACAAAATTCCATGATTTTTTTTGAATTAAATTCCTATCATTATTATTTAGTTATGAATGAATTTTAATAATTCAATTAAATATAAAAAAATGTTTTAATTACCAAAATTATATTTGTATTATTTATAAACTTCTCTAAGCTCAGAGAACTCAGAGAGCAAATTTTGTATTTTTTATGATTTATAATTTATTTCTTTTATGATTTATACTTTGTTTATTATAATTATTTTAATGTGAAAATAAGGAAATTCATTTTTAAGCTTTTAAATATTTATTTTTAACTGAGAAAAATTAGGGAAAAAATATCTTAATGTGTTCTAAGTGATCAGAGAAAAATTAGGCACATTTTGAAATATTTTGGTATTTTTGGAATTTTTAACCTTTTTAATTATTCTTAATTTGAAATATAACTGAAAAATCAAGTATTTTATCAAAGATAACTTTTATTTTCCTTAAGTGCTCCTGGTCTCAAGGAACTCATAATATCACTTTTCATAATTTTTTTAATTATTTCTAATATAATATAATTATTTTTGTCTAAAAATACAAGGTTTCTCAGAAAATCAACTTTAATGCTCAAACTTAGTCAAATAATTTTTAAAATTTTACAGTGGGTAAACATAATTTTTAAACACACTGTCGAATTAATTTTGCAAATTTTTATTTGTAGTTAATTTATATAAATTAAAGAAAAATATATATAATTAATTAACTATATAAATTTAAAAAATATTTCAAATCATCATGATATTTTTCATAAGCTTCTCTGACCTTCGAAACCTACTAACATTATTCATATAATTTTCTAAGTGGTATTTTAATTTATATAATTAAAATAAGCCAAAATAGTCATCTTATCATGAAAATTAGGGTTAGAGACACAAAGATGTCCTTTGACCTTGAAAAATCAGAGAACATCTCTCCTGTCATAAGGAATGAACCCTACAAATGTCAATCCATGGTGAGTAATGTTTGATCATGATGAAATAAAATACTCTAGATTGTATTTATTTCATTAAAAATTAGAGAGTTAGCAGATAATTTTCATTTTTATTCCACATTATTCTCTTCTGTTCACTGAGTAAGAGGGTATTTTTATTTTATATTTTTATGATTTTTCTAGAGACAAATATGAATTTTTTAAGTTCAAGCATTAAAATAAATCCATATTTTTCTACTTAAACACGTGACACTGACTGGATCATAGCAGTTCCGAAAGACCACGCGACGCTCCACCATTTGACGTTACCAAGCCGGCATCCGTTCGTCATCCCCAAATGAGCTAACCTAAGAACTGTCCACACTAAAACCTTAAGTTCTTTATCTAGACTCAACTAAATCTGATAGGGTTAGACTCTAAACCTACATCTACTCAAGATGAGCATATCTAAATAGCTTATACAGTATGAAATATAGTAAATACGTATGGAGAATCGATTTAAGCTCAGTTTAGGGTTGAGGTTCAATACCTTTGTATGAGAGGCACGGTCTTAATCAGATCGTTATGGTAGCTTCGATTGAATCCAACAAAGCTCTAGATGAAGTTATAGGACCTAGTGAATTGTCTATGTATGATTTTGATCAAGGCCGTTTTCAGGTGTTGGTCTAGAGTTAGGTTAGAGGCTGTTTAGGATGGGGCTTTTATGGGGAATCAACTCCTCTCACTCTGGTGATGGTGT
Organism: Phalaenopsis equestris; assembly: GCF_001263595.1. Lineage (NCBI taxonomy): Eukaryota > Viridiplantae > Streptophyta > Magnoliopsida > Asparagales > Orchidaceae > Phalaenopsis > Phalaenopsis equestris. Next base: position 38,285 of record NW_018250347.1, on the reverse strand, counting down.
GGACACAATTAATTTTAATTTTGTGGACTATGGAGGTGTGGGAAAATAGGTCATGGTTCGAGCTAAAATTTTTACCTCAAAATTGAGCTCTCAAAGTGGGAACTAAAGGGGAAAAATAGTGGGATTGAGCTGAGGATTTCTTGGAGAGTCTCTCAAAGTAATTGGACAGAGTTTCCACAAGGATTTTGCTCAATCTCTCTCGTGGCCATGGAAGGGGTAGTTTAAATAGTGGAGGCTATGGTGGCTCTCAAACCCAGCTAAGGTAGCCAGAAAGGCCCTAACAGCCAATCAAGCTTAGCCAGCTCAGGTGAGCTCAATTTTGGGTTTTAGCCAACTTAGGCTTCTGTAGGGCGGCTGTTTCCGGTGGTTGAGATTGTGGCTGACCAGGGTTTTTTTTTTTTGGCTCATGGAGGTTAGGGGGTGACTGATGATGGTTAACTCCTAATGGTATGGCAAGATGGAGAAGATATTTCAAGTTTAAGCCAAAAATGGGTAAAATCCCTTAAATGAAGGGAACATTGGTCCATAGCTTTTTTAGGTTGGGCTAGGTGGGTTTAGCCTGGTCACTAAGTTCCATTTGGTGGCTATGGTGTTATTAATTTGGTCACTTTGGCATGACTTAGTTAATTTTGATGCGTGGGTTCAATTTGTTGTGTTAAGCTCATATATTTGTTACATGTGAAGATTGACATTGGTGAGGAAAATTTTTGAGACTTTGTGTAGAGTATGAAACTTCACAGGGATGTGAGGAAATTGGTGCGGAGCAAGACAGTCGTGCTGCACAAGAAAAGAGTAAGAAACCTCAAACTCGAGAGAAATAAACTCAACAAATTTATCATTTTCTTTTGTTTTTGTTTTTATCACATTCAATTATGAAAGTATGTTTTGAAAACTTAATTTTTGTTGGTTTATTTTTGAAAAGGATATTTTATTTAAATTTTGTTATCATCAATTTTTTTTATTGTTCTGTTCTTTATTCATTATAATTCAGAACCAACGTATGGTTCTGGGGCTTTTTATTCATCACACAAAAGGGTAATCTAAAAAATTTGTTGAAATATGAAATAAGTTTCATTAATCTACTTCAAACAGGTGTTACAAGCTTAATACATGCTGACAACATCAAAAGAGACAATCATACTGAATACATCTGAAACATCATATGTTGAGTACATATCATGAATGCTGCTCTGATGTAGTACAAAAGATTACAAAAACTGTCTATCTTTCCTCTGTGGGATGAGCTTCTAATCAAGCGGACCAACTAAACCACGCTCCAGGACAAGGATTTCTCTTTTCATGTACTTAAAGGTACAATCATCTCATAGCACGTATGATTGTAGCTCCTCAAATTCCGGATCCGGTCGGAACCCATATGCCATCTTGTTATCATCCATCATTCTGAGTGTAATGGAAACTCTACATCGTGGCATTACAGGATGTAGTTCTTTGCTAAATTGGCTTCGTTTCCCTTTAAAATTAGTACGTAACCCACTGGCAGTGGAATTGGAACTGGTCCTCTAAACTCACCAGGTCCAACAACATTGATTTCTTTTTTGAACAAAATGTTTTACTCATGAACTCATGAACGAGACCATGCAGAAAGGTCTGAAAAAATCATGGTGATCTATCTATGGCGGAATACTATCTCCCTCTTCATTAATGTTGATAATACAACTATTTAGAATGCATTCCGCTGGCGGCATGCTCCACCTGACCATTCTTTTTTATTGTCCACTTTATTGTGGGAGTCACTGGATCCACCTCATCGTGTCTTAAGATCCTCAGGGGGTTCCCTTGCATATCCCTGGTGAAATTGTAGCAACAACCACATTGAATGATTATCCAATCTTTTCCACGCATCCAGTTTCACGGTTCTAAATAAGTTCTTTCTATTAGCAGACCAGCTTGACCTCTATCTCTAAAGTCAAAAACGTAGTGTAGAATGCTTCTTTCTTCACTTTCAGAAAAGACTTTGGTTTACAGTTCTAGAACTTCCAATATATTGACAAAATTTCCTTGAACTTCTTCGTAGAATTCAAACTCTCTTTTCTTTACTTTTCCCATCTTGCAAAATTCTGCAATGGTAATCATATGTGCCTGTCGGGGCCACTCCCTGATGCACCGAAAATATATAGTGTTTTTAGACTCATTTTTATACCTATTTTTAATGGAAGGTATTTCTATGTTTTTCTTTCAGGTATAGGTAAAAAGGTGAAAATGCTTAAAGGAGTGAAAAATGATCAAATTTGGAGCAAATAGGAGAAAATTGGGCAAGAGTGTTTTGGCGCCTAAGCATCAGTTAAACAAAGAAGGCCGCACCTAAGCACCAGAGGCTCCACGCTTAAGCGCCAGTGGCAGTTACTGGACGAGAAAATTTGGTTTTTTGTGAATTTTGAAAAGGTTTTTGAGCCATCCTACGGCTTAATAGGTGGTTACAACCATTATAGACGAAAATTATTGCGAAAAGAGGCATCTCTTGGAGAAATACATCGAATCAAGGCATATTTTGAAGAGATACCAAGACACCTTCTGGAGATTTATAAAAGAATGAAGATTTTGTCTTTGAAAGTGTGCTTGAAGAGAGAAAGCTTTGAAAGTTCTTGAATTGGAAAGTTAGTTCGGAGAGATTTTCAGGCACCAAATATTTATTCTATCCTTTTTATTTTAGTTTTTATATTGAGAGTGTTATAAAAGAGAAGAGATTCAAAGGAACTTCAAGAGCTTGGTGGAGGACTTGAGATAAGTTTTTATCTTTTATTTTAGAATACTTTTAGTTTTAATTGAGACTTGTTGTTGATTTAACAAAGATTTCTTCTTTTAAACTAATATGTGGTTTTGTTTTCTCTATGCATTCTGAGTAGTTTTCTTTTTCTTTCTTCTTAAAATGATAAGTAATTAAGTGTTGGATGGAAGTTGTGGAGAGTATTGATCTTTAATGTTGGAAGAAGTTGTGATGATTTAAATCCAAGCACTTTATTTACTACTTGATTTGGCCAATCCACATGTTAAAATTTATTGTAAGAACATGTAAGAACCGAGCAGGTATTATCTTAATCAACAATTGGAAAGAATCAAATGAGGTTGTATGAATGAGAATGTAGTTCATATGATTGAGTGCAAATGAATAGGGAAATATTCATTGAAGGGTGTAAAGTTAGAGGACTTTAAAGTGACAGGTTAAAGCCCCCAACTTGGTTTGTTGTTTTAGGTTCTAATGTGAGAATGTTAGCCCCCAGGTGGAGGGAATTGAGGGAACTCTATAGTGAGAGCTAATATTTTCATTGCCTAGCCAGTCTTCAGAACTATTCAAACTTTAAATTAGCCAATGTTCTTTATAGCATCTCTAGTAAGGGTAAAAATATTATTGTTCCTATTTGGCACAACATAATTTGCATACTTCCACAATAGAATTCTTATTACTTATTACTGATTCATGATAAGAAGAAAGATCTTTTTCATCTTTAGTGCTTTTCTTCTACAAATACTCTAGTTATCTTTTTAAATTGTTATTATTCTATCAAAATATTAAAAATGCCAAAAATATTTAAATTTTCATTACAATAAGAATCATCTTTAGTTTAAATAATTGTCTTTTTAAAAATAGAAAGTTTCTAAAAGCGCCTATTGCATAATCTCCCTGTGGGTTAGATATTCAGGTCTTAAACAAAACATATTATATTACTTGATAGCGATATGTATATACTTGCATAGTATCCCAATATATATAAATTAAAGTTAAATTCTTATTTTTCTTCAGGATCAAGTTTTTGGTTTTGTTGCAAAATAAGGAAATATAAGTGAAAAATATAATCAAAATTATTGTTATATTGTTGCATATAAGCAGTAAGTCGGGATCAATTTTTTGGCACCATTGCCAGAGATTTTTAGAAAGTCTTATTTAAACTTTTAGAATTATTATAGAAATATTGTAGTATTGTTTTTATATAAGTTATTATTTATGTGATTTTATTTTATGTTGTTTTATAATAATGCATGCGTAGTTCAGGTTCTACAGAACAAGTGTCTTATGATTCTGAATTGGAAGAACTATTAAAAAAATAAAAAAAAATCAAAAAAAATAAAAAATACAAAAAAAGACAAAAAATTTCAATAAATGATAAACCAGAACGATCATAATGTTGAAATTCATCAAGAGTTTGGACCTTTAAAAGATTATGCCAACCCTACTGTAGATGAACTTCATTGTAGTATTCAAAAACCTATTGTAGTAGCTAATTCATTTGACCTTAAACCTGCTATTATCCAAATGATTACATCTTTTAATTAGTTTGAAGGGGAATCTATTTATGAAGCATGGGAATGATTTAAAGAACTCCTAAGAAAGTGTCCACACCATGCGATTCTGGATTGGTTAATAATTAAAACATTTTATAATTGATTAGTTGGATATCTTAGATCAAGTATCGATGCCGTTACTGGTGGTTCATTGATGTCAAAATCATTTCATGAAGCTTATGCTTTAATTGAAGAAATGACTACCAATAATTTTCAATGGCTTTTGAGAGGGTGAGTCCTAAAGAGGGTAAATCATAAGAAAGTAGCCAACATTCATGAATCTAATGCATTTACTATGTTATCAAATCAAGTTGCTGCAATTTCAAGGAAGTTAGACCAATTTGGAATGAATTTTTCTCAACTAATTTTCGTGATTGAAGAGAATTCATTAAGCCAAATTGTAGATTCTCAAGCATCATTAAGAACTTTGAATGTCATAAATAACAAATAGAATAACCATGTTCAAATTAATATAACCCAGGTTGGAAGAACCGTCCCAACTTTAACTGGAATAACAATTTGGGTAATAATAATTAGCAATGGGGGAACAACCAAGTAAACCCATTGGAAAACTAGAACAACCAAGGGAATAATAATTATAGATCTACTTATCCTCGAGGTTTCAATAGTAATACCCAATTTAAGGAGAAGAAGTTATCTTCAGAAGAAGTGGTGTTACAAATGGGAAACAAATTACAAAGTTAAGGAGCTACAATTAGAAATATTGAGAATCAACTTGGGCAAATTGCAAATTCTTTAAGTAATAGGTCTCAAAGAACACTTCCTAGTAATACTAAAATCAAATCCAAAAGACTTGGAGCAAGTAAAAGTTGTTCAACTTAGAAGCGAAAGAGAGTTGGAAGCTATGGTTCAGAAAGAAATTGAATTGGAGAGAAAAGAAATTGAAGAATCAACAGAGGACGCGCCAAAATATTCTGAAGACCGATTTCTCCCCTGAAAATTGATTTGGAAAAATCACCACCTCCATTTCCACCACCTCCATTTCCTCAGAGAGTTCATCAGCAGAAGTTGGATAAACAATTTTCAAAATTTCTAGAAATATTTAAGAATTTTATAATAAATATTCTATTTGTTGAAGACTTAAAACAAATTCGAAGCTATGTAAGGTTTATGAACTTCTCAACAGGAAAAGGAAGTTTGAAGATAATGAGACTGTTGCACTTAGTGAGGAGTGCAGTGCAATTATTCATAGGAAGCTTCCTGAAAAGCTTAAATATCCTGGTAGCTTTACAATTCCGTGTGCGATAGGAGATAAATTTTATGTGAAAGCTTTATGTGATTTAGGTATAAGCATTAACCTTATGCAATTATCAATATTTAAAAGATTGAGATTAGAAGAAATAACCCCTACTACTGTAACTCGGCAATTAGCAGATCATTCGATAACACACCCTAAAGAAGTTATAGAAGATGTCCTAGTGAAAGTGGATCAATTTATCTTTCCTGTTGATTTCATTATGCTAGATATGGAGGAAGATAAATAGATACCTATCATTTTGGGGAGACATTTTCTAGCAACAGGAAGAGAAATGATAGATATGCAGAAAAGAGAATTAACAATGCATGTCAATGATCAAACTGTTACTTTTAACATTTACTTTTAACATTTCAGTTAACATTTCAGGATCAATGAAATACCCTGCAAAAGGTAAAGATGATGAATGTTTTAGAATGGATATTATAAGTTATCTAAGTGAATGGTATTTCAAAAGTGGTGTCAACTTCTTAAATTCTACATATAAGAAAGAATACCATGATCAGAACACAAACAAGAAGAGGAATTATATCAATATTAAGATTTATATAAAGAAGATTCAAATTATGTGCAAGAAAGCTTTGAAGTATCAGACACAAAAGAAAAATATACATCTTTTTGTACATAAATTGAAAAACCTCTTGAGCTTGAGTTGAAAATGCTTCTTGAACATTTGAAGTATGCCTTTTAGGAGATTCCTGTACATTACCTGATATAATTTCCTCAAAATTAACTCCAGAAGAAGAAGAGAGTTTGATGAAAACTTTAAAGAGTTATAAGAAAGCATTTGGATAGACAATTGCTGATAGAAAAGGAATCAGTCATTCAATTTGTATGCATAATATTCATATGGAAGAGAACTGCAAACCAAGGGATGATCCTTAAAGGAGATTAAATCCTGCTATGAAAGAAGTTGTAAAGAAAGAAATTTTAAAATGGTTAGATGCTAGAATTATCTACTATAGTTCAGATAGTGGATGGGTTAGTCCAATTCACTGTGTTTCTAAGAAAGGAGGAGTAACTGTAACTGTGAATGAACATAATAAGTTAATACCCACTAGACAAGTTACACAGTGGATAATATGCATTGATTATAGAAAATTAAATCTTACTACTAGGAAAGATCATTTTCCATTATCCTTTCTAGATCAAATGCTGGATAGACTAGCTAGGCATAAATACTTTTATTTTCTGGATGGATATACTGGTTATCACCAAATTCAAATATCTTCTAATGATCAAAAGAAAAAAACTTTTACTAGTCCTTGTGGTACATTTTCTTTTAGAAGAATGCAATTAGGTTTATCTAATGTCCCTTCTACAATTCAAAATTGTATGATGGCAATTTTTTGTGATTAAATTTAAAAAGGGATTCAAGTATTCATGGATGAGTTTTCAGTGTTTGGAACTTCATTTGACTCATGTTTAGAACATTTATCCAAAGTTCTTAAGCCTTGTGAAGAAACAAATTTAGAACTTAATTGGGAAAAATGTCAATTTATGGTTGTAGAAGGAATTATATTAGGTCATCAAATATCAGAAAATGGTATGAAAGTAGATCCTACTAAAATTCAAGTGATCGCTAATCTACCTTATCAAACAAATGTAAGGGAAATTAGGAGTTTTTTAGGACATGTCAGATTCTACAGGCGATATATTAAATACTTTTCAAAGAATGCTAAGCCTTTATGTCATTTACTAGAGAAAGATGCAATTTTCAATTTTTATGAGGAATGCCTAAAAGCTTTTAAGTTATTAAAAGAAAAATTGATCATTGTACCAATTATAGTTTCACCAGACTGGGGAAAACCTTTTTAATTAATATGTGATGCTAGTGATGACGCTATTGGAGCTGTTTTAGGACAAATATATGATAAAATTTTTAAAGTTATTTACTATGCTATTAAAACTCTTAATGAATCCCAAATTAATTATACAACTACTGAAAAAGAGTTATTTTCAATAGTATTTTATTTTGATAAATTTAGATCATATTTGATTGAAACTCATTGTGTAGTGCATACAGATCATTATGTTATTAAGTATTTAATGAAAAAGAAAGATACTAAACCTAGACTTATAAGATGGACTTTTCTTTTGCAAGAATTTGATTTTGAAATAGTAGATCGGAAGGGGATTGAAAATCAAATTGCTGATCATTTGTCCAGGCTTGAGTTAGAAAAACCACTATTTTTTGAAAAAGAAATAAATGAACATTTTCCGGATGAAAAATTGTTCACTATTAGTGAGTGGTGTGTTCCGTGGTATGTCGACATTGTAAACTTTATTGTTAGCGATATTATACCCTACAGAATGACATACCAACATAAGAGGAATTTTATTTCTGAAGCTAAGACTTATTTTTGGAATGACCCATTTTTATATAAATAAGGAAAGGATCTGATTATTCAAAGATATGTACCATTAGAAGGAATTTATGAGATTATCCAAAAATGTCATAATTTTGATTTTGGGGGACATTTTGGTGTTGATAAAACAACATACAAAATTTTATAATCTGGATTCTAATGGCCTTCAATTTTTAGAGATGTCACAGCTTATATCAAACTTATGATCGATGTCAAAGAGTAGGCAATATTTCAAGAAGAAATGAGATGCCCCCCCTAAATTATATGCTAGAAGTTGAAATATTTGATGTTTGGGGATTATATTTCATGGGACCATTTATACAATCTTTCAAAAATTTATATATTCAGTTAGAAGTGGACTATGTATCCAAATGCATAGAAGTTGTTGCTTTATTTACCTCAATGTGATGCTCGAAGTGTTGCAAAATTTTTGAAAATGAACATATTTTGTAGATTTGGGATGCAGAGAGTTATCATTACTGATGGGGGAAGTCATTTCAGAAATGCCATTATGGAAAAGTTATTAAATAAATATCATATAAATCATAGGATTGGTATTGCTTACCATCCTCAGACAAGTGGTTTGGCCGAATTATCCAATCAAGAAATTAAATGAATTATGGAAAAATCTATGAATCCAACAAAACTTTATAGGTAAGTCAAAATTGACTATGATTTATGGGCTTATAGGACTGCAAACAGAACTCCTATAGGAATGTCCCATATAGGCTAATATTTGGGAAAGCTTGTCACTTACCAGTTAAACTTGAGCATAAAGCTTATTGGGCAATTAATGAGTTCAATTATAATTTGAAAGATACTTGTAAGAAAAGATTATTATAATTAAATGAGCTCGAAGCGATAAGGAATGAATCTTATGAGAGTGCTATGATTTACAATGAAAAGATGAAGATGTGACATGATCAAAGGATTCTTACTAAAAATTTTCAGCCAAGGCAACAAGTTTTGCTATATAATGCAAGGATAAGATTATTTCCAGGCAAACTTAAGTCTAGGTGGATGGACCTATTTATTGTGATAAAAGTTTATCCTTACGGAGCTGTGGATATTGAAGATCCTAAGTCTGAGAAAATATTTAAAGTTAATGGACATGGACTGAAACCTTATTTTATAGGGGATTAACTATATTGAAGATCCTAAGTCTGAGAAAATATTTAAAGTTAATGGACATGGACTGAAACCTTATTTTATATGGGATTAACTTAAGTTTAATGATGGAATCATGTTGGGTCAACCAGAATAATCACTGGTTACGTCGGGCTGAGGACGTAAAACCAAGCGCTTTGTGGGAGGCAACCCATAAATATTAGAGTGTTTTTGTTTTGATTGATGTTTTATGTGTGATTAAGAATATTAGGGTAGTATAATATCATAGTGTTTTTGTTTTGATTGATGTTTTATGTGTGAATAAGAAAATTAGGGTAGTATTTTTTAGACTATTACGTGTTATTACTGATTTTAAGATTTTATTTAGTGACTTAGACATGTTAGAATAAGAATTTGTTAGATTTTATTTAGTGACTTAGACATGTTAGAATAAGAATTTGGACGTTAAGTTGACTAGTGCAAAAATGTGCACTGGCGCTTAAGAGCCAGATTTGGCACTTAAGCGCAGTAATTTTAACACATATGCAAAATTCGGATTCTAGAAGGGAAAAACGTCAATTAGTTTGCAAAAACAGGCTAAGGTAGTTCTTAGACGTGCCTAGGAGTTACTCAAAGGATTTAAGCCTACAAATAGAAGGGTTTTGTGAAGGAATTTCACCCTAGATCATTTCTAGCCCTAAATTCTAAGAGAGAGAGAGAGATTTTGAGATGATGTCTTCATGGGAGATGAATTTGAAGAAGAAGGAAGAGACCATGAGGAAGAAATTCATTAGTTAAAGTGCACAAGAAATGTATAACAATTTCTTAGCTGTTAGTATTGAAGGGATATCAGATAAGATCAACAAATTTGAGAATACCTTGTCTTTGCTGGAGACTAAGGTATTGAAGATTCATGCACATCTTGAGCATATTGGATGACAATTGAAATATTAATTTAGCAACACTAGTTACATAGAGGAAGCGGAGAAGGAGATTTTTCTTAAGCAAAATTGGATTGAAGAAGATTATATCAGAGCACGTCACCACCGTCCGTTTTATCAACATTATATTCCAATTGCCTTAGGTGAGACTAAGGAAAGACCTGAGTTTTTCCCATCAAATGAAGAGTGGAATTAAGTTCTATGTTTGAGTTTCTTCTCTTGGAGTCATTGTGTTTACATGTTAGTGTTTGTTTTTAGTGTTTATGATTATTTATGAGTTTAATTATAATATGAGTGTTAAATGTTTGAATTTAGAAATTTTTTTCATCCAAGAATATTTGGAGTGAGAATTAAGTGTTAATTGTATTTGAACTAGTTTGTGAATTAATATAAGTTTTTTTTTTGTGAAAATTTGTGTTTTTTTAGCCTAGAATTGAAATAGTTATTAAGGAGATTTTTGAGAGAGAGGGAAGTTATAAGAAGTTGAAAATAGTCATTTAAGTGCTATGAGACCATTAAGGGGTGGTTTACTTAAACAAATGGTGCATTATACTTTAATTTGAAAATTTTAAAAATCGTACACTGGCGCCTAAGCACCACATCTTGTGATTAAGTGTGAGCTAACCCAAGAGGCAGGTGCCTAAGCTCCTGTTCATGAAAACCGGTTTGCCAACGGTTAAAAGATAAATTTCAACCCATCGTCACCTTCAACCTCTCAAGTTCACAATTTTTTAGGGCTAGGGCACATCTAAAGTGAATATTTCTTGGTGGGATCAAGTGAAATTTGCTAGGTCCAAGTTCTTTGAGGTAAGAGCTTTACTTCTATGCAAAAATTTTGGATTTTCACCATGTATTTTTTTTGTGGATTTTCACCATGTATTTTGAGCACATTTGGAGAAATTTGAAAATCCACTATTCATGGTGAAAATGAGGAGAAGATCTAGGGAAATTGCATGGGAAGTTTAGTATATGCTTTTGGAAGTTTAATTTGGAAGTTTAGTTTACGTTTACTAGTTTAGACTTAATTTTTGAAGTTATTTTTGGAATTTATAAAATTTGTAGAATGACACCAAGAATGAAGAGGAGCAAAGGAACGAGCCCATTTGATTAGAGAAAATTTGTTAGTTCGAAGGCTCAACATCAGTACAGTGAAGCATTTTAATCACAAAATCTGATTCAGGAGAATTCTTTTAAGAATCCAGGTGGAGAAGTGGAAGATCTGATTATTCGCTGATAGTGATAACAATTCTATTGTTTTTCTGTTGTTGATGTTATTTCTATTGTTAGAGAGTTCTATTCTAACCTCCTTGAGGCTTAAGATGATAGAGTTTTGGTTTGAGGAAAGCTGGTACCTTTTTCGCTAGAGGTAATCAACTTGTTTTATCATCTTCCACATGATATGTTATGTTTTTATGCAAATTATAGTCTGATTGAAGTGGAGTTAGACAAGATTATTTCTTACTTGACTATTGGGAGAGGATTTTGGAAGATCAATAATGAAAGGAGAGTCAATTTTCCAACTTCAAAGTTATGTGCACCTTCAAAGGTCTGGCACTATCTTATTTCTGCTCGTTTGCTACAAAAAAAATCATCTCAGTGAAGTGACCAGAGAGAGAGCGACATTAAATTATTGTATCCAGGATGGAAAGCTCATCAACATTGGAGCTTTGATCTATCAGAATGTCATCAGTTTTGCCACATCTTTCTTGATCTTTTCATTATGTGAATAGGCTAGAGTTAAATATGTTAGCTGAGAGGAAGTGCTATTACCTCTAAAGCGCATCACTAAGGTGAATGTGAAAACTTATTCTGAGTATTCTATTTTTGGCTAAAGAGGAGGATTTTCTAGGAGTTATGTAATGGAGATGTCTGCCGCTTCTACCTCTGCTGCTTCTACATCTAGACCATCTACCTCACGTGCTTCTGCATCTAGAGGTGAGTCTATTGAGATCTAAGGCACATTATTATAGAAGATGATGGACAATATTAACTTTACTGCTGATAAAGTTCAGATTTAGAGCATTTTGCAGATCATACTGGTAAATATGATAGGAGAGAGTGATTCTGAAGATAAATTTCACTCATCTCTGGAGAGCCTAATTAGAGGTGACCCAAGAGAGCAATTTCCTTCATATCCTTGATATCTTGATTATGAGCTTGTAGAAAAATGGTATAGCGGTGATTCAAAAGATAGGGAGTAGGACTGAGAGATTTTTATGTTTGTATTATGTTGGGGACTATGTGGTCTTAGTACTACTACATTTGCATCTCTGTGTTGATTTAGATTGTGTGTTGAGTTTTGGATTTTTTTTCATGTATTTTTGTGGTGATGTTTGTGTTAGTTAATATTTTGTTTTTAAATTCTAGGGTAGTAACAGTTTTGACTTTTTTGATTTAGTTAGTTTAGAACTTTAATTATTCTATGTCATTTGAAAAGATTAAAAATCTTGCTAACTTAGATCTTAAATTTAAATTTCAGAAACTGCTACCCTGTATAATTCCTTAATCATGTTTGTGTGTTTATTTTTATTTTTAGATTGTGAAGTGAAAGTTATTGTGTTTGTTTGCTTTTATGTTTATACCCACTGCTTAGAAGTGTATTGAATTTCTACATGTTGAATTGAAATGAAAATATTAGAAAATTTGTAAAAATTAATTTTACTCCTGTTTTTTTTATTTTTTCTACTTGTATCATTAGGGTTTAAAAATTCTTGTTAGCATGTTATTTTAAATTTTAATTCATGCTTATATATATCTGATGCTAAAATGTTCAATCTATTAAAAATTTAAGTTGGGGGGGGGGTGAAAAATATTTTCAAACTGGAATTTTATTTGTTCTCAAATGTGCTACAAGTGAATTTGATTTGAAAAGAAAAAAATGATTATGTATATGAAGTTATATTAGGGAAGTAAAATTTGATTTTAAAAATGAGTTAGAAAATTTAGTTGAAGTTTTTTAGTAATGAAGAAAAACTTTAAGGTAAAAGTTTTTAATGTAGAAAATGTTTAATATATTGTAACTATTTTTAGTAAGAAAAATTATATTGTTGAAAAATTTAGATAGTTTAGACTTTTATTTTTCATACTTAAATTTTTTTATTAAAATAATTTTCAAAACTATTATTATATTTATAAGTAAAAGAGTTATATCAAGACTTTGTTTTAGGAAAGGAGAAGTGGAATTCAAAATTATTAAAGGCCTATCCAGATATATAATCCTTACCTGAAAAAGAAAAGAAAAACAAAAGAAAAAAGAAGAGAGAAAAAATAAAAAAAAGAGAAGAGAAGAAAAAGAAAAACAAAAGAAAAAGAAAAAAAGTTAGGGAGCTGAAGCTTGAGGATCAGTGCCTAATTAAAAATTCCTAATCAAAAATTGGTTCCACATTTGATCTTTTTAAAGTATAAGACATGAGAAGCTCTTAAGCTTAGGGATATAATATAGTAAGTAAAATTATTTAAAATAAAAATTTTTAAGTTGCAAAAATAGAAGGACTAAATTCTAAATTTGGAAAATCTACAATGTTTGTGAACTAGATAGGAACTCATATTTTCATCTTTCTTAACATTAAGAATTTCTAAACTTTAAGTGGTCTCAATTACTAAATATTTTTTCTAAATTAGACTACTATATTTCTAAATCTAAATTTTAGTAACTCTTAAAGAAACTCATAGACATATCATACTTATTTATTTTTTAAAGTTTGAAGTGTCACTTGAGGACAAAAAGTGTCACTTGAGGACAAAGTGTCACTTGAGGACAAATAACATTTTAAGTTTCGGGGATTTTGATACACCTAAAATATATAGTGTTTTTAGATGCATTTTTATACCTATTTTTGAGATATTGTGCTTTGATGAAAATTATTTGTGTTTTACTTTCAGGTACAAGTAAAAAGGTGAAAAATGCTTAAAGGAGTGAAAAAAGATCAAATTTAGAGCAACTAGGAGAAAATTGGGCAAGAGTGTTTTGGCGCCCAAGCGTTGGTTAAACTGAGAAGGCCACACCTAAGCGCCAGAGGCACCGCGCTTAAGCACTAGTGGCACTTATTGGATGAGTAAATTCCATTTTTGTGAATTTTAAAGAGGTTTTTGAGACACCCATTGGCTTAATAGGTGGTTACAACCAGCATGGTCGATAATTATTGTGAAAGGTGGCATCTATTGAAGAAATACATCGAATCAAGACATATTTTGAAGAGATACCAAGACACCTTTTGGAGATTTATAAGAGAATGAGATTGAGTCTTTGAAAGTGTGCTTGAAAAGAAAAGGTTTTGAAAGTTCTTAAATTAGGGAGTTAGTTCGGAGAGCTTTTCAAGCACCACATATTTATTTTATCCATTTTATTTTAGTTTTTATATTGAGAGTGTTATAAAAGGGAAAAGATTCAAAGGAACTTCAAGGGTTTGGTGGAAGACTTGGTGGAGGACTTGCTTGGTGGAGGACTTGAGATAAGTTTTTATCTTTCATTTTAGACTACTTTTGATTTTAATTAAGACTTGTTGTTGGTTTAACAATGATTTCTACTTTTAAACTAAATTGTGGTTTAGTTTTCTCCATGGATTCTGTGTATTTTTCTTTATCTTTCTTCTTAAAATGATAAGTAATTAAGTGGTGGATGAAAGTTCTGGAGAGTATTGATCTTTAATGTTGGAAGAAGTTGTGATGATTTAAATCCATACCTTTCATTTACCTCTTGATTTGACCAATCCATATGTTAAAATTTGTTGTGAGAACATGTAATAACCGGGCTGGTATTGTCTCAGTCAACTATTGGAAAGAATCACATGATGTTGTATGAATGAGAATGTAGTTCATATGATTGAGTGCAAATAAATAGGAAAATATTCACTGAAGGGTGTAGAGTTAGAAGACTTTAAAGTGACAGGTTAAAGCCCCCAACTTGGTTTATTTTTTTAGGTTCTGATATGAGAATGTTAGCCCCCAGGTGGAGGGAATCAAGGAAACTCTAGAGTGAGAGCTAGTATCTTCCCTGCCTAGCGGTCTTTAAAACTATTCAAATATTAAATTAGCTAATATTCTTTATAGCATCTCTAGTAAGAGTAAGAATATTATTGCTCCTATTTCACACAACACAATTATCGTACTTCCACAATAGAATTCCTATTACTTATTGCTTATTCATGATAAAAAAAAGATATTTTTCATCATTAATGATTTTCTTCTGCAAATACTCTAGTTATCTTTTTAAATTGTTAATGTTCTATCAAAATATTGAAAATTTCAAATAAATTTAAATTTTAATTACTGGAAGAATTATCTTTAGTTTAAATAATTATCTTTTTAAAATTAAAAAGTTTCTAAAAGTGCATATTGCATAATCTCCCCATGGGTTCGATATTCAGGTTTTAATCAAAAAATCCTATATTACTTGTTAACGATATGTATATTTGTGTATTATCCTAATATGTAAATAAATTAAAAGTTAAATTCTTTTTTTTCTTCAGGATCAAGTTTTTTGGTTTTGTTTCAAGATAAGGATATATAAGTTAAAAGTATAATCAAAATTATTGTTATACTGTTGCATATAAGTAGTGAGTCGGGATCACTCCATCATTTCAATATCCGCATGAATCCATGATTGTGTTGTCTCTGCATCCAAAAGGATGTATGATTCTCCAACTGAGTGGCCAGTATTCTAAAATCCATTATTGTTAGATGTGTACTCCTCAAGAGTGTTGTAACGCTCTAACTGGAGGACATTACATTCTAGGCATTCCACAAATGCTTCTGTGTCTGTTATCTATATGGGGATCTCGGTGTTGCATGTCAGGCAACCCGCACTAAGCTTATATGTAACAGTAGCTCTTTAGTAGACTTGTACTCATCATCTGTGGCAGACAAATTAGAGGAAGTCTCTCTCATCATGCAAGGATCATAGATTTTTTAGATTTTTCCCTCAGGAATTAGGGTAAGTAAATTTTTTGCCTCTTTCAGGCATTTTTTCTCTTCACTTAGGAAAACAGTGTGTTTTTAGTGATTGGAATTTTTGCTTTGAGTTCTTTGTAACGGTGCATCTGGCAGTGTCCCATCATCAGCATAGACTCAATGTTCTATTGGCAAAGATATCTTAGACGGCAAGCAACTAGTTCCTTCCCTTAGATTCTACTGCGTTATCACTTTCTTCATTTACAGTGAGGAATCTTCTTTAGAGTTGATCTTCAATAGCAATGGTAGTCCTTATTCTTGATGGCTGACTATGTTCATCAAGGGACCCCATAGTTCACGTCAACCTGATCGAAGTGCAAGTCGAAGTCTACGATGCGACATTGAGATACCCTTTCCTCATTAAGTGCAAGATTCCAACCATCCTTGAAAGCAAAAATTAGCTTTTGTCCTGACTTTTTTTCTGTAGAAGATAGAAAATACATCAACGAGCTGAAATTTAGCAGGAACAATAATAAAACCAAATTTTTTTTTACGCTGGTGTGAGGATTATATATATATATATATATATATATAGCAAAATATGAAAATTAAGAGCATAAAGGATAAAATCGAAATATGCAATTTCAAAAGTTTTCAAGTTGAGGTTAATTTTATTACAAAATTTTGGACCAAGTCATAGACAGTTGTCCAAATAAATAACTCTAGAACAATCAAAGTTTCAAAAAGGCAATTTCAAGCAGCTTTAATTTGTATAGTTTGTCTTCAAACATCATCCATTGATCCGTAGCATAGGTCTTTAGCCTCAGAAATTCACTAGCTGGTAAGCTCCTTCTGAATAAACTTTTTCTATGACAAATGGTCTCCCCAAAGTTGGTTCAAAATTTTCACGTATCTTGTGACGTGCAAGAATAGGTATTCTGAGAACAAGAATGAGGTCACCCACTTTGAACGTCCTCAGGCGGACCAATTTGTCATAGTTTGTACCATTCTTGCTTAGTAAAGTTCCAAATTAAGTTGTTCTTCTAGTCACTTTCCCCTGAGACTTTCCAGTTCTTCAAGTCAGAGCTTTGTATATTCTTCGGTTGTGATTTGGTTGGCGATAGTGTCTACGAAAGACATTGTTTGAATTTCCAGTTGTAGTACGGCCTCGGACCCATACACAAGTGCGTAGGGTGTTCATTGAGTTGGAGTTCTGAATGGAGACCGGTAGGCCCACAAAGCTTCTAACAATTTATTATGCCAATATATTTTATTTTCATCCAATGTTTTATTTAAAATCGGTACGATATGTTTTGTTGAAGGCCCCGGATAGTTCGTTTGCCCTGGGCTAGTAGAGTGTTGAGTATCTCCAATCTATCCCATGTTGTTTAATAAAATTGTTGATCTTTATGCTTTTGAAGGATGTCCCATTGTCGGAAATCACTTTGCACAAAACTTCAAAAGGGTGATGATTTGACTTTTTAAAAATTGAAGTACATGCTGTGTCTTAACCTATTGTAACGACATTGCCTCTGTCTACTTAGAGAAGTAATCTGTAGTGGCAGGAATGAATCTATGTCCCTTAGAGGATAGAGGGGGGTTTGTTGGACCTATTGTTTCCATGCCCCAACATTCAAATGACCACGAGGAAACAGTTTGGTGTAACACATTTGAGGGTTAGTGTAAGACGACCCTATGCACTTGGCAATGGTAACAACTTCTAGTTGTATCCATGCAATCAAACAAACATTCAAATGACCACGAGGAAACAGTTTGGTGTAGCACATTTGAGGGTTAGTGTAAGACAACCCTATGCACTTGGCAAAGGTAACAACTTCTAGTTGTATCCATGCAATCGAACGTCATGGCTGGCCAATAATATCTGAGTCTTTTGATCTTCATCTTCATCTTTGGCCTTGGTTGCTGAGCACCACACAACCCGACATGTACTTCTTTGATGGTATTTTGCGCTTTTGCTCTAGTCAGACATCGCAGCCACATTTGATCGAACGATCTTCTATAGAGGACATCACCCACTAAAGTATATGACATAGCCCTTCTTGTGATGTAGTATGGCTCAGATTTATCCTCTAGAAGCTTTCTAGTATGCAATTATTCTATTAATGTATTACGCTAGTCTTCATTGATGTCAGTAACTACAATCATCGTTCCTTCCTTTTTTTCGAGATTATGTAGATTTTCGAGTTCGATCTGAGACAAAACTCATCTTACTTGTACTTTAATGTCAATGGAATCCTTAGGGGAACACGTCAATTCTTTGGCAATTTTCACTTAAGTATCGACATGGGCTTTGTCTCCCCGAGGAATATGGTGGAGAGCCACAGTGGGGATTTATCCAAGCAGCTACATTGCGTATCAATGGTATTCTGCTATTCCTGGCTTCAAAATTTTATGTTGTCCAGCAAACTTTTGGATGACAAGTTGCAAGTTATGACAATATCTATCATATCCATTGAGATTGCCAATTCTAATCCTGTGATTAATGCTTCATACTCTACTTGGTTGTTGGTGCACTACTATGTCAGGTGGTAAGAGAATCTGGTGTGATGAAAATCAAACCAATTCCTGCTTTGCCCAATATAACTGTTCCTTATCCCTTGTCTTTCCTAGATGATGAAACTCCATCAAAGTACATTTCCTAATGTTGCACTCTGGAGAATTCCATTTGTAAGGCTTGTTTATCCGATAACTCATCAGTAAATGGGTACCCAGTTGGAAGTTGGTGTACTATGAGAAAATCTGGTAAATTTTGTCCCTTGATAGCAAAGAGGGGAACAAAAGTTATATCAAATTGTAATAAAATCATTGACCATCTTCCTTGACGTCCGGATAGTGTTGGTCGGGTCATCAAACATTGCAACGAATTAACTTTTTGAAATAAGGGTAATTTTATGAGAGAGAATGTAATGCCTAAGTATTTGGGAAGCTAAAATTAAAGCTAGACAGTGCTTCTCAATAAGCGGACGCTTTACCTCCATCGGTATTAGAGGACGACTCAAGTAGTAGAGCGTATTTTCATTACCCTTGTCATTGACGGTATTCCTTGGATTGCAGCTGCCAATACAAGAGGTGTCATTAAGTATAGTTTGACGTACTCAAACACTCGCTGATATTTCTCTTACCAAACGAATCTGGTGTCCTTTTTAATTAATGCTCAGAAGGGTTGACACCTACCTAAGATATTAGAAATAAAGCATCTCAGGTATGCCAACTTTCTTTGGAAGGAGCATAGTTGTTTCAGGGTTTTGCGGGGAGGCATTTCTAAGATAGCTTTAATCTATCTGGGTCGATCTCGAGTCCCCAATGATGGACAATGAATCCTATAAACTTACTGGAGGTAACAATGAAGGTGCTCTTTAAGGGATTAATATTGAGACTATATTTTTGTAATCATTCAAACACAATCCTAAAAAGGTTTATTTGTTTGTTTGTTTTTGATGACCAAATCATCGTCGTAGCACTCCACTTGGTTGTGAATGAGGTCGTTGAAGATCTGCATCATCACTCATTGATATGTTGCTCTGGCGTTCTTTAACCTGAATGACATCACTATGTAGCAGAAAATCCTAATCAATGTTTTGAAAGCGTTAAGTGTTGCATCCTCTGGAGAAAACTTGAATTGGTTGTAACTAATGATCCTTCCATGAAAGAGAAAATATTCTGTGTAGAAGCGACGTCCACCATCATTTCTGGTATCGCCAACATAAATTCATCTTTCAGACAGGCTTTGTTCAAATCCTTGAAGTTGACACAAACACGAATCTATCCATTTTTCTTCTTAACTGGCACAATGTTAGCTAACCATGTGGAGTTGTGCTCTTCTCTCATAAGTTAGCAACTATCAATTTCTGCACCTTGACAATGACTTGTTGCTCTACTTTATTGGTGTCATATATTTGTCCACCCCTAGCCTATGCCCTACAATTTCTGGGGATAATCCTGACATTTCATTATAGCTCCATGCAAAGAAATCTTTAAATTCTGACAATAGCTTGATTAGCTCCATAGATGTCTCATTGCTGAGTAAAGAACTTATAAATGTAGGTCAAGGCTACTCCTCAGTCCCAAGGTTAATTTCCTTCAATTCATCAAAAGTTGATTTAATTTCTTCCTCAAATTATGGCAAAACGTCTTTTATTAACTGATCTTGAGAACCATCCTTTACATTGAGGCAATCCTCTTTCGATTCACTAGTAAAAACCATACAAAATTTTGAATCATCGACTAGCCCTACTCTACCAAATCTGAGGCACTTTTTCGAGTTGGGAATTCGACTCCTGACATTCCATATTTTTTAAAAAAGTTGTAACTTATTTTTTGGAATTTATTTTGGAAAATAACCATGTTGAATTAACTTTTGTACTCAAGGAGAAAAGTAACCAAAAGTCAATTCCATTCATTCATTATAAACCTCTTCCAAATTTACATGATTTTCAAGATTAACAGAAGTGGAAGCACGGTAAAATTTTATCTGTTTTGAACCAATGCTACAAACTTCCTTGACCTCTAAACTCTCGACCATTAGGGGGAGAATAAGAGTAAGGGTCATGAGACTCTCGACCATTAGGGGGAGAATAAGAGTAAGGGTCATGAGATTCACAAAGTGGTTGATCCGATCATACATCGACTCGTATTCAATATTCTCCGCATCTTCCAAGCATTTCTCGTATTGTGGTTTCTTCTATTTTATCGTTATCATTTCCTCCTCAGTGCTTTCTTCATCATTAATGTTGATAGTTGGCTTAGTCCATCCAGTAATTGTATTGATTCTTCCTCGTCCACATCTCCGGCCTTGACTTCAGGTGTGCGAACTAAAAGAACCCCAACCAGCTCATTGCAAAATAGTGGTGGAAGATTACTGAAGTGGAGCTGAATGGCTTTGCCCTTGTGATCCTTCTGAATCTTCACTTTTATTTGTCACAACCTCATGAGAGAAGACACTTTTCTTTTGAGGCACTTAGTAGACAGCGTCTTCATGAATGCCAACTTCATGAACTGAAGATGGTTGGTCTGGTGCCGTCGATGTTGATGCTATTCTGGACTCCAGGTTAATGCTGGCACCGTCGGCGTCCTTGCTAATGTCGTCGGAGCTATGTATTTTTTCTGGAGTTGCTTATTCTGGACTCCAGGTTAATGCTGACACCGTTGGTAGTCAAGTCTATGATATGGAAAAGAACTTTAAGAAAACTTTATTACTAAATATGTCTGGACTCCAGGTTAATGCTGGCATCGTTGGTAGTCAAGTCTTCCATATGAAAAAGAACTTTAAGAAAACTTTATTACTAAATATGTCAATACTTAAATACAAGTTTAGAGAATGTAGCCAAGCCTTTTTCCATAATTTGATTTAAGTAAATCCAATTTTTTATTAGACATCTCCTAAAGCTTCTCCTCACATCTTTTTCTTTTCTTTCCTTTTCTTTTCTTTTCTTTTAGGATCATTTTCAATCCTTTTTCTTTTTTTTTATGTCTGGATTACTATATCCGGATAGCCTGTAATGATTTTGAACTTCATTATCCTCTTCTTAAAGTTATCCTCTTCTTAAAGTAAAAGTAAAAAAACATTTCACATTCCTTCACTTTATAAATTCATATTAGCTTTGAAGATTTTTCATAAGGTTTTATTCTTTACTTCTTACATGAAACTCTAAGTTTCTTAACACTTCAAAAATACAAATTACCTTAATTAAAATAGAAAAACGTAGTCATATTCTTTCATACAAAATATCTTAATCTCTGAAAGTAACCTTTATTATTAAAAATTCTTACTTAAGTTTACTATATATTTAGAAACACAAAGATAGTTATCTAAAGTCACCCTTTAATACCAAAGGTCATGTTAAATTAAAAATTTTAAAAATATAGCTAATGGAGGACAAATAAAATTAAGTTTCATTCTTTAAAAGGATTTTTCTTTCCCTCTAAACTTAAATTTTTAAAAGGTTTAGCGTGAAAAACTTAAAAATAAAGGGTGAAAGAAAACATTAAATACATAAAGAAAAGACATACCTGTTGAAGGTTCTGATATTGAAACTTAACTCTGAAATATTGCAGGTGCTAATATGAAAAGCTACAAGACTTAAGACATTAAATTACACATAGTACATATAAAAATTTGTTGAGAAAGAGTTAACTACAAATACTTTCAACAAAGTACTAAAAATTAACAATAGTACTAAACTCAATTCAAATCAAACTAAATTCAAATCCAAAAACAGTTTTACAACCTACTGTTCACAATACAATATAACATCTAAAATAAAGCAAAGTATCACACTCTTAAAACAAACAATAACAACAATAAAGTACAACCAACTGTAAACTAAACAAAAGATAAAACTATGACGAAGTAAACATCAACGGTCATCATCTTCTTCTTCTTCTTATACATCAAAGTTTTGTTGTTAATACGATAGGGTGTCTAGGAAATTGAATGGAGTGGTCTCCCCTCATGTGTCTAACCATCACATCATCATAAGCGGTATCATACTCAAACTTCTATTTCATCAAATTATCATTATGTGCATTTATGGCCTCTTTATTTTCCATCCTGCTTTCCATCCTTAAGATATCTCCCAGTTGGATCATTATCTACTCCATAAGTCCCTAGAGAGTTATGGTACTAGAGTAGAAGGAATATCCCTTCTCCTACTTCCAGATATCCATACAACATGAGATTCATAATTCTTAACATTTGCAGGTCCAAAAGGTTTTAGAGGTTTAATCCTCTCCTCATCCATTCAAAAATTAACTCCTCCCTGCTCATATAATGTGAAAATCAGGGCAAGGTGTGCTAATCCACCAGTTGTCTCACCCAAAGCAACAGAACGAGTGTTTCTATTAATAATAGAGCCTAAATTTATCCTGCTCATCCGTTGAATACAAAAGCTAAGGATGGCTCTATCTCTAGTAACTTCACCATGGTGGTATGTAAGTATCATTTTTGTCGATATAAAATAATGTCAGGCATTGGAGAATACATTTAACATAGAAAGAAGGAAGTTTACCTTAACATTATTCTTCAAATTCCAAGCTCCTTTCCCATCAGTAAGAAATGAAAAAACTTCCTTGAGGGCCTCATTTGTAGCAGAGAATGCTTTGTACTGACAGTTATACACGTCTTCCAACTGATAAAATTCATTAATTCTATTTGGGGTGAATTCGAACATTTTTCCACCAACATAGACATGGTCATCAAAAGTTTCTCTAGAGTTGGCATAGAACTCCATGACTACACTAATAATAACCTCAATAGTAAAGTAACAGAAATTTTCCCACTGCCGAGCTATAATCAATCTCATGATTTCACCACCCGAATTTTTGAAAGCTCGATCCTGAATTAATTTCTTTGTTGTAAGTAGATTATTGAAACAAATGCTAGCTTTGTAATTGACAAATTTTTTATCATCAAAATCCACTTTCCTCTTCACTTCGCTCATTCTCAATGCCATGATAATCTAAGAAAAAATGTAATCAAAGAAAAATTGATAAAATCTAAATAAATCTCCAAAATTGTGAAAATCACAATGTGGAACATTCTAAACTTAAATATACTAAGTAAGAGTTCTTCACTAAAGGATTTTTTCAAAATCTTCCCAAAAATTTCAAAATTTTGGATCTCGGCAATATAAGAGAAATCTTTGGTGAAAATAAAAATTATGAGTTCAAAGTGTAGCTCTTACCGAAGATGAAATCCAAACTTATTTTTCCTTCAAATCGCCTCAAATCTAAACACTAATAAGCCCTAGGTGCACAAACCAAAGGTTAAAGGTGATCGAAGGGGTAAAAACGGTGTTTTTACTGTGAAAATCTTGAAATTTAAAAGATCTGGGCACTTTCGGGTAGAGAGCACCGTCGACGCCAGAGCCAAAAGTTCATTTTTGTTCGCTTTTCATAATTTCAATTTCCTTTCAATTCACTCCAAAGTCCAATTAGTCTTTTTAAACAGTAATATTCATCCTAAAATAATTCACAAACAAGAATTCTTACAAACAACACCAAACTATCTTTTATAAATGAAAATCTAAATTTTTACAAACACACATCTTTAATCACTCACACATAAAAGCAACCCAACTATAATTCAGCGTCAAAATCAAGCCACAACACTAGAACGCTGAAAACTAAATTGAACATAGAATTAAGGTTTTATGAGTTTAAAGCAAGGTAAATCCAACCCAATCACATTAAAAACATAATTAATTTAAAATAGTAGAGAGTCAAACTTCTTCAATTATTCCTCTTCATCTTTAGAATTCTCTCCTCCTCTAATATCTCCCATACAATGATAATAGATGTACAAGTTGTAGAAGGGTTGGTACTGGAATTGATTAGTCAAATTTTCATTGATCCATCCATTTTTATTGAACATTTGCACCTGGTGTTTTTACTGTGAAAATCTTGAAATTTAAAAGATCTAGGCACTTTCGGGTAGAGAGCGCCGTCGACGCCAGATCCAAAAGTTTAATTTTTTTTGCTAAAAGTTTAATTTTTTTTGCTTTTCATAATTTCAATTTTCTTTCAATTCACTCCAAAGTCCAATTAGTTTTTTTAAACACTAATATTCACCCTAAAATAATTCACAAACAAGAATTCTTACAAACAACACCAAACTATCTTTTATAAATGAAAATCTAATTTTTTACAAGCACACATCTTTAATCACTCACACATACATAAAGCAAAGCAACTATAATTCAACGTCAAAACCATGCCACAACACTAGAACGCTGAAAACTAAACTGAACATAGAATTAAAGTTTTATGAGTTTAAAGCACGGTAAATTCAACACAATCACATTGAAATCAAAATTAATTTAAAACAGTAGAGAGTCAAACTTCTTCAATTATTCCTCTTCATCTTTAGAATTCTCTCCTCCTCTAATATCTCCCATAGAATGATAATAGATGTACAAGTTGTAGAAGGGTTGGTACTGGAACTAATTAGTCAAATTTTCATCGATCCGTCCATTTTTATTGAACATCTGCACCTAGTGTTTTTACTGTGAAAATCTTGAAATTTAAAAGATCTGGGCACTTTAGGTAGAGAGCGCCGTCGTTGTCAGAGCCAAAAGTTCAATTTTTTCGCTTTTCATAATTTCAAGTTTCGTTCAATTCACTCCAAAGTCCAATTAGTTTTTTTAAACACTAATATTCATCGTAAAATAATTCACAAACAAGAATTCTTACAAACAACACCAAACTATCTTTTATAAATGAAAATCTAATTTTTTACAAGCACACATCTTTAATCACTCACACATACATAAAGCAAAGCAACTATAATTCAACGTCAAAACCATGCCACAACACTAGAATGCTGAAAACTAAATAGAACATAGAATTAGAGTTTTATGAGTTTAAAGCACGGTAAATTCAACACAATCACATTAAAAACATAATTAATTTAAAACAGTAGAGAGTCAAACTTCTTCAATTATTCCTCTTCATCTTTAAAAATCTCTCCTACTCTAATATCTCCCACACACTGGTAATAGATGTACAAGTTGTAGAAGGGTTGGTACTGGAATTGATTAGTTGAATTTTCATCGATCCATCCATTTTTATTAAACATCTGCACCTGGTGTTTTTACTGTGAAAGTCTTCAAAATTTAAAAGATCTCGGCACTTTCGGGTAGAGAGCGCCGTCGACGCCAGATCCAAAAGTTCAATTTTTTTCGCTTTTCATAATTTCAATTTTCTTTCAATTCACTCCAAAGTTCAATTACTTTTTTTAAACACTAATATTCATCCTAAAATAATTCACAAACAAGAATTCTTACAAACAACACCAACCTATCTTTTATAAATAAAAATCTATTTTTTTTACAAACACACATCTTTAATCACTCACACATACATAAAGCAAACCAACTATAATTCAGCATCAAAATCAAGCCACAACACTAAAATGTTGAAAACTAAATTGAACATAGAATTAAAGTTTTACGAGTTTAAAGCAAGGTAAATCCAACACAATCATATTAAAAACATAATTAATTTAAAACAGTAGAGAGTCAAACTTTTTCAATTATTCCTCTTCATCTTTAGAAATATCTCCTCCTCTAATATCTCCCATAGACTGGTAATGGATGTACAAGTTGTAGAGAGGTTGATACTGGAATTGATTAGTCAAATTTTCATCGATCCATCCATTTTTATTGAACATCTGCACCAAACCTGCTTCAATTGTTACAGTATGATCAAAGTTTTCCCTCATCCTCCAATCTAACTGATGATAAAGGTAATTAAGATTTCTTATTGCATTCATGATACTCTGAAGTTCTATTTCAATTTTCTTCATTTTCTTCTCCAATGCAATTGAAATTCCAACTGTATAGGGCATTAATGATGTTGAAGCACGTGATGAATGATCCAAGATAATATTCGATGCTTCATTTCCATTTTTAATATAGATTTTATCAATAGGAATCTTGGGCTCCCAAGGTAAGAATAATTTCTCCCAACTTTCATATAGCACTGCAAAGTAAGAAGATTGTAGAAGGATGCTCCAGTCCATATATAGGCTCATTAATACTAATACCCATAATAAATTTGAAAATATATGATCTAACATCAATGGGTTTTCCCATTTGAATGCAATAGTTAAAAATTACACTTTCTTTTGTAACTTTACTAATTTTCATTATAGGGAGTAGTTTTTGTAGAGATGAAGAAATGTTATTTTTTAGATATCAGATTAATTAGTGAGACAGAGAAACTAACGTACCCAATTATAGGGAGTAGTTTTTGTAGAGATGAAGAAATGCTATTTTTTAGATATCAGATTAATTAGTGAGAAAGAGAAACTAACGTACCCATCGTCTCTGATTTCCTAATTATCATTTTCATCCGTCATAAATTGGCATACATCGTGCATCAAATCCTTTTTTGGGATAAAATCTGTATAATGACAGAATGACAAACTTTCTATCATATAAAAATCATTAATTTGAGGTAGAGTAAATTGTACACCCTTACGTCTAACAAAGACAACTACTTAGATAATTCCATGTAAGTTAGCATAGAATTCTTTTACCACTAGAACAACTACTATAGTGGTAGTGTAACATAGAACTTCCATACGTCTTTGTACTATGATTTTCTCAATTTGTGAACATGGATTACTCAATCCATCACTGACAAAGCCTCTCTCCTTGATAAGTCTCTTCTTAGTGATGACTTTATTACATAATCTCTGCACGTCAAAACTGATAAACTTTCTTCTATTGAAAACTCCATACCTAGAAGTATTTCTGGAATTGGAAGCCATGGATTTCAAAAGCTTGAAGTTTCTTGTTGTCCAAAGTGGTTTTCATGCCTTTAAAAAACCTCTAGGCAGTTATTTTAGAGTGTAATCTTGCCAATGTCTGTCAAATTCATTTTGAACTACAGGAACTGCTCTGGGTGCTGTCGACACTCCTACTGATGTTATCGATGTCATGACTTCTATAAAAGGGCACCGTCCGGGCCAGATGCCAATATTGCATCGCTTCTCTTTTAGTTCAACTCAATTCTAAATTTTCTTCCAACAATACCAATATTTGTCATTTATGATATAAAAAATTGTGCAGGATTTTAAGATATTTTTATTTCCTAATATAGATAGAAAACTTATTAAACAAAATAGTAAGAGATATATAAATATATATAAATAGATATATATGGGTTGCCTCCAGCAAAGCGCTTGGTTTAACGTTGTCAGCCCAACATACCATTGTTTAATCAGGATGACTCAACATCAAAATTTCTTTAAATTTTTCGCTTGTGCCCTTCAAAATAATGTTTCAATTTATTCTCATTAACTTTAAATATCTTTCTAATTTTAGGATTTTTAATAACTATAGTTCCATAATGATAAACTTTAATTACAATAAATGGTCTTAACTATCTAGATTTAAGTTTTCCTGGAAATAATCTCAATCTAGTATTATAGAAAAGAACTTATTGTCCAGGTTCAAATAACTTCTTTATAATCTTCTGATTATGTCATATTTTCATTTTCTCTTTATAGATTTTTGCATTATCATATGCTTCATTAATAATCTCCTCAAATTCATTGAGTTGCAATAATCTTTTCTCACCAGCATCTTTTAACTTGAAATTAAATTTTTTAATAGCCTAAAATGGTTTATGGTCTAATTCTACTAGTAAGTGGCATGTTTTTCCAAAAAAAAAAGTCTATATGGGGACATTCCAATAAGAGTCTTATAAGCAGTCATATGCACATAGTGCAGTATCTAATATAGTAGACCAATCCAATTTGTAGGGATTTACAGCTTTTTCTAAAATTCATTTTACTTCACAATTTGATATCTCTGCTAGACTTCTAGTTTGGGGATGATAAGTAGTAGAGAATCTATGCATAGTATTATATTTTCTAATCAATATTTTGATTCTCTTATTCCTAAAATGGGTTCCTCCATCCGTAATAATCACTCTCAGCATTCTATATATTGTAAAAATATTTTTATTTCAAAATTTAGAAACACTTTGAGCATCGCATTTAGGTATATAATCAACAACAAGCAATTTATATAAATTTCCAATTGAAGGCATAAATGGTACCCTAAAATCCAATCCCCACACATTAAAAATTTCAACTTCTAATGAGTAATTTAGAGGCAATTCATTTCTTCTAGAAATATTTCCTACTCGCTGACATTAATCGCATGTTTTAATATATTCATTAACATCTATAATAAGAGTAGACCAATAAAATCCAGTTTGCAAAATTTTATGTGCGGTTCTATTTGTACTAAGACGTCTACCAAATTCAGAATCATGAAATCGTTCAATTATTTGTTAGGTTTCTTCCTAAGGCGCACATCTTCTAATAATTAAATATTTACACTGTTTATATAAATGTGGGTCATCCCAAAAATATAATTTTAAATCATGAATAAATTTATGTAATTGTTCATTCTTAACATCTGGTGGTGGAATATCAGTCACAATATAATTTACTATATCGGCATACCACGGTGTATCCGTTATATCAATATTATACAATTGTTCATCAAGTAAAGTTTCTAAAATTTCATATACAAAATTAGTTAATATTTCTTGTTTTAGTCTAGAAAAATGATCAACTATTTGATTATCATTTCCTAACCTAGCAACAGAAGTATCCATATAATTAATCTTGGATTAGCATCCTTCTTTTGCATCAAATATTTGATAGCAGAATGATTTGTACACACTATACAAATGGCTCCAACTAAGTAAGGTCTAAACTTATCAAATGCATAGACAATAGCTAATAACTCTCTTTTAGTAGTCGTATAATTAATTTAAGCATCATTATAAGTTTTACTAGAATAATATATTACTTTAAATAATTTATTACGTCTTTGTCCTAAAAGAGCTCCAATAGCATAATCACTTGCATCACACATTATATCAAATGGCTTCTCCCGATCTGGTGCAACTATTACAGGCATGGTGTTTAATTTTTCTTTCAACAGTTTGAATGCTTTTATGTATTCCTCATTAAAATTATATTTCATATCTTTTTCTAAAAGTTAGCATAATGACTTAGTTATTTTTGAATTTTTTTTTATAAATTGCCTGTAGAAACCAACACGTTCTAGAAAACTTCTCACCCCTCTAACTGTAGTAGGAGGCAATAATTTTTGAATAACTTGAATTTTAGCTAGATCTACTTCCATCTCATTTTTATAAGTTTTATGCCCAAGTACAATTCCTCCTGTAACAAAAAATTAATATTTTTCCCAATTTCTTTTTAAAATTCTTTAAACATAATTCAATTGAAGTTTTGAATATAGACAAATCATCTATAAATACTTTCATTCCAAATTTAATTAAATTACTAAAAATTAACATCATACATCTTTGAAATGTTGCAAGTGCGTTACATAGTTCAAATGGCATTCTACGAAAAGCAATTATTCCATAAGGGCTTGTAAATGTTGTTTTCTCTTGATCCTCTGGAGTAATTGGTATTTGGTGATACTCAGTATATCCATCTAGAAAATAGTAATATTTGTTTCCAGCCAATTTATCCAACATTTATTCTAGAAAGGGTAAAGAAACGTGATCTTTCCAGGTGGTCATGTTTAATTTTCTATAGTCAATACAAATTCACCAACCAGTAACTTATCTTATTGGAATTAATTCATTTTTCTCATTTACTTCAACTGTCACTCCTCCTTTCTTTGGAACTCAGTTAATCAGACATACCCAAGCACTTTTTGAAATAGGATATATAATTCCAACATCTAACCATTTTAAGATTTCTTTTTTAATAATTCATTCATTATTTGGTTTAATCTCCTCTCAGGATCAACTTTGGGTTCTTATTGTTCATCTAATTGAATTCTGTGCATATAAATTGAAGGACTGATTCCTTTAATATCTACTAAAATCCATCTAAAAGCCTTTTTATAACTTTTCAACATTTCAATTAATTTTTGTTCTTGAAAATCTGTCAAATCAGAAGATATAATGATAGGAAATGTCGATGAATCTCCAAAAAACCCATATTTTATATGGGCAAGTAATACTTTTAGTTTAAGTTTAGGTGGTTTAATACTTAAAGAAATAAGTTTTTTATTGTCGTTTTCTAACAAGTCTAATGTTTTAAATTTGCCCTGAATAAAATTTGTCTTGAACTCTAAAGTTTCAAATTTGTCTTGAACATAATCTAATTTCTCTTCTTTTATTTCATTCTCATTCTCAAAATACTCTTCTTGCCTTAATTTTTGTTCAAACATTTTCTTAAATTACTACTTGCTCATATAATCAGTAACTTTCATCCTAAAACATTCGTTAACCCTTTTTATTGTAGGATATTTTATAGCTTTTGCAAAATTAAATGTTGTTTTTTGATCATTGACTCTCGTTATTAATTCTCCTTTTTGCACATCTATCACAACCCTCATTATTGCAAGAAATTGTCTCCCTAAAATAATAGGAATCTCTTTATCTTCCTCCATATCTAATACAATAAAGTCTACTGGAAAAATAAATTTATCCATTTGCACTAATACATCTTCTAAAACTCCTTTAAGATAAGTTACTGATCGACCAACTAACTGAAGAGTTCCAGTAGTAGAGGAAATTTTTCCAAAATTGAAACAATTAAAATTTGATAGAGGCATTAGGTTAATACTAGCTCCTAAATCATATAAGGCTTTTCAAAAAATTTTCACCAATTGCACAAGATATAGTAAAACTACCACAATCTTTTAACTTTTCTGGAAGCTTTTTCTGAATAATAACACTACACTCTTCACTAAGAGCAACGGTCTTGTGATCTACAAACTTCCTTTTCTTGTTTAATATATCCTTCATAAATTTTACATAACTTGGCATTTGTTCCAAAACCTCAATGAAAGGAAAGTTTATCGTTAACTTTTTATAGATTTCTAAATATTTTGTAAATAGTTTATATTTATTCTTCTGCTTCAATCATTGAAGAAACGGATGTGGTGGTTTTTCTAAAGGAACTTGTATTGGTTCTTTTTCATTGTGGTCACATTCAATCGCTTTCTTCTCCTCCTCTACTTCAGTTTCTCTTTGGATTCTTTTTTCCACTTCTTTTCCACTTCATAATTGAATAGCTTTAATTTGATCCTTATTCTGATCTTTTGGATTAAATTCTACAGTGTTGCAAAGAATTCTTAAAGGTTTGTTACTAAGTGCAGTAGCTATATGTCCTAATTAATTTTCAATATTTATAATAGCATCCCCTTGATTTTATGTTTTATTTCCCATGTTCAACATTATTTCTTCCACAGTCAACTTCTTTTTTCTTCCACAATTTCTTCCACAATTAACTTCTTTTCCTTAACTTGTAGGTTAGGGTTAGAGTTAAATCCAGGAGGATAATAAGGTCAATAATTAGGATTTCCTTGGTTCTTTGAATTTCTTGTGTGGTTCACAGAGTTGTTATAATTAATCCAACTAAAATTAGGGTGATTTTTCCATCCAGATTTACAATAATTAGAATAAGAATTATTTTTTCAATTATTTATAACATTCAAAGTTTCAAAAGATGATTGAGTATCAATTATCTGTCCTAGTAAATTTTCCTCTAATACAGGTGGTATTTGAGAATAGTTCACTCCAATTTGATCAATATTTTTGGATATAGAGGTAATTTGAGATGCTAAAATAGACATCACATCAGAATCATGAATACTAGCTACTCTCTTACAATTTTCTCATTCGAAGGGCCATTGAAAATTATTAGTAATCATTTACTTTATTAAAGAGTATGCTTCATTAAAAGGTTTCGATATTAATGATCCACCTACAGTAGTATCAATAATAGGTCTAAGTGATCTTACTAATCCATTATAAAAAGTTTGAATTATTAACCAATCTGGAAAAGCATGG
This sequence comes from Phalaenopsis equestris, assembly GCF_001263595.1. Taxonomy (NCBI): domain Eukaryota; kingdom Viridiplantae; phylum Streptophyta; class Magnoliopsida; order Asparagales; family Orchidaceae; genus Phalaenopsis; species Phalaenopsis equestris. Next base: position 6,021 of record NW_018250347.1, on the reverse strand, counting down.
TGTGGACATTTTTTAAGGAGATCTTTAAATCTTTCTCAGGCTTCGTATATCAATTCCCCTTCAAACTGACAAAATGATGTAATATCATTTCTAAGCTTAGCAATTTTTGCGGGTTGAAAAAATTTAGCCTAAAATTTTTGTAATAGTTCTTCCCAAGTTCTGATAGATCCAGGTGCTAATGAATTTAACCATGCTTAAGCTTTATCCCTTAATGATAAGGAAAAAATACGATCTTGACAAAATCTTTAGACTCTCCATCATTTTCAAAAGTAGCACACATATCAAGAAAACTAGCATGTTGTAAGTTAGGATCTTCCGTAGGTGTTCTTCCAAACAGATTATTTTTTTACCATTTGGATAACAACAGTTTTAAGCTCAAATGAATTAACAGCAACATTAACATTTTGAATAGTCAAGTGAAGTTCATCTGTTGTAGGATTAACATAATCTCTTAAAGGTCTTTATCGATTTTGATTTACTTGATTATCTAAGTTATTCACCATTTTATTCAAAATTTTAATTTCTTTTTGTTTTTTTTTGAACTGTTCTAATAGCACGTTCTAATTCTGAATCGTAAGGTACAAAACATTCAGATTCAATACTACGCATAAACAAATAAAGTAAGCAAAGAAAATTTTCTTTAAAATACTCTTAAATATATATAATTTTTTATGATTTTTTAATGATTTTAAATTTTTATAACCAAATTTCCTAATTTACCAAATCTATCTAATTTATCGTTACCTTCCCCAGCAAAGACGCCAAAAAATTGAACCCCAATAATTCTAGTTGTGCAAAATTTATAAAGTTAACTCCGCTTTCTAACGGTGCCAAAAACATGATGCATTATTTTATGAATAAGAAATTTAAGCAATTTGTGTTGGGATTCTCGGCAAGTATATGTATCGTTATCAAGTAATACAGGACTTTCTGTTTAAGCTCCAAATATCGATCCCACGAGGAAGCTTTAAATTAAAAATTATAAATTTACTAGAAAACTCACAACAATAAAATAAAAATATTGTCACTAATTTTGAATATTTAAGGAACTATCTGAATTAAGTTATTAACTACTAGCAAAACTGTATTGCAAAGTTAAAGAACAACTACCAAACTATGTTTATGAGATGAAGTTATCTAATATGTAAAACATCTTTATCACTACAATGAGTTTTTGGTTAAATGAGTTGAGATAAATTCTTTAAATCTATATTGTGCCAAGTAGGAACAATTTTAATTCTCTACCCTTATTCAGTGTTTAAGAGAATCATTAGCTAATCTCAGGTTTAGTGCCTAAAATTGTGAATAGATTGGGAGGACACTGACTCTCACTCTAAAGTTCCCACTTCCCATCCTTTGAAGGCTAACACTCACTTTAATATTTAAACAGTAAGACAAAATTGGGAATTTTAGTCTGTCACCGTAAAATCTCCACTTCTATGCCAACAATGTATATTTCCCTATTTATTTACATTTAATTCCATGAATGAAACTCTCTTCCATGGAATTAAATGTGATTCTCACTTTGTTGTAGAACTCATATTCTATTTCACAGATCATATGTTTCATAACAGATTTTAACAATTCAATTGGCTAGATCGAAAAGTAAATTAAGAACGGAGTGAAAAAACCATCATAAATTATTTTTTATTATAAAATTGGCACATCCAAAGTATCTCTTCATTTCACCATATCTCAAAGTAGGTAGAAAAATAAAGAAAACTACTCAGACTTCATGAGAAAGATATGACAAAACTAAAATTTCACATATAAAAGAAAGTTCATACAATAATAATAAACAAACAACACTTATCTGAAACTCTTTCTCAAAGAAAATCCCTTATAGCCTCTCTTAAACTCTTTCTCTCTTTACAAAACTCTTGATTCTTTCTTAGAATATGTAAGGAAGAAGAAATCTCTCACTTCTCTCCCTCTCTAACAATTCTTAGAAAAGAATTCACATTTAAACTCACCATAAAACTCAAAGAACTAACTCAAAACTCTAAGGAACTGAAGGACTAATGAACACAAGGTGAGGGGGTTTTTCTAGTCATTTTTCACACTAAATTGAGCCTAATGTCAGTTTTTCAAGAGGTGCATCCAAAAACTCTTTGAAAAGCGTCAAAGTTTTTTCAATCTTCTAGAAACAGGCCTTGCACACACATTAGCGCCGTTGGCACCCATTATGGAGCCGTCAACACCCATTCTAGCATCATCGGTGTCAGTGCCCTTTAATTAATTCTGTGCTTTCTGTCAAATGGTGTCATTAGTGCCTAGTCTGGCACCATCGCCAATGATGCTATTGTGGACTCTTGGTTAATGCTGACACCGTAGGCGTCCTTGCTGGTACCTTCAGCGCTAAGTATTTTTTCCAAAATGCCATTTTGACTCCAAATTCCATCCTTTTTGCTTCCTTTTTACTTCAAGTGCTAAAAATCAACAACCTTCAATAAAATAGGAAAAATACCTTCCTTTAAAGCACGATATCACGAAAAATGAGGGTAAAATATAGGTCTAAAAATGCATATATTTTTGGTGCATCTGCTATCTGGATATAGTAATCCTCACTAAAAAAGAAAAAAAAGGAGGAAAGATTGAAAACATCCTGAATAAAAAAAGGGCAAAAAGAAAAAAAGGAAGAAAAGAAAAGAAAAATTTAGTGAGGAGAAGCTTGACAAGATGCCTAATAAAAAAATGGCTTCACTTGAATCAACTTAAGGAAAAGGATTTATTACATTTTCTAAACCAGTCTTATCTGAAGCGCCAAAACTTAGAACAGAGAGTTCTTAAGGAAGTTGGTGCCTGAAGCTCCAAAACTAGTAGTTGAAGTGTCATAGACAAATTTTTGCAAATTAAGGCGGTTTGGAATGAATTTTACATGAATTTCGAAATAAATGCGGTTTGGAATGAATTTTACATGAATTTCGAAATAGATACTTGTTCTAATTTGTTCTAAACACCCCATGGAGTGATTTAATGCATCTTGACACTTTAGAAGGTTCTTTTATGAAAGGATATGTCTCTTAGATCAATAAACATGTCCTTTGAATACAAAAGGGTTGACTTTTGGATAGAATTTTGGAGGAAATTTAGAATTCTTTTTGAAGGGAAACAACCTTTAATAAAAGAGAGGAAAGTCTAGGGCTTGAAGAGAGTTTGGAGAGATTTTGAAGGGGGCGGGAAGAGGAGTTTGAAGAGAGAGCGTGGTGTGAGATTGAAAGAGAGAGAAAGTTAAGGGCTTGGAGATTTTCTTCAAAGATTGTAAGATGAGAGGGAAGGAGAGATATTTCTTCGTCATTACACTTCTAAGAGAGATATGAGTGTTCTTGTAAAGAGGGAAAGTGCTTGAAGAGAAATCCTAAAGATTTGCTTAGGAAGGATTGTGAGATAAGTTGTGTTCTTTTATTTTTTGTATTTTGTAAACTTGTTTCTATATATGTGTTGGTGCTATTAATGGTTGGTTTATAGTTTCCCGTAAGAATCTGTCGGTCATCGGAATCAAAATCTCGTCGCCCGCTTCGGAAAGACGTTGAAGTATGAAATCAAACTGACCCCATATTTTTCATAGCTTAAAATGAAAGAGCACTGTACCTCAAATCCTGTATCTATCCCGAAGGATAAACACAAGACTTGAGGATGAGACTCGATCAAATAAACTAAGGAAAGTATGACGTCCGTTTGGTCTGCGAAACCTTTGTATTT
>NW_018250347.1:1696-2009 GCF_001263595.1 Phalaenopsis equestris | reverse complement strand
TCCTAATGTTTGGCTTCAGTTTTGAGGAGAAATATTTGGGTGTTTCGTCCTTCCAATTTTATTAGTTAGGGCTTACATTCGTGTGAAATGATCACACAAACATCTTGGAAGTGTGAGAATTTAGGTCATGACAAACGACAACCTTGGAATCCTAAGACAAGTTAAGGCTTATATTGTATAGCAGGGCTATGCAAAAACCTAAAGATAAGGTGAGGATTTACGTTGCATAAGAAAGCAACCTCAAAGTCCTATGGCTTTGTTGTTTAAGTCTAAGGAAGAAATATTGGTTTAGCTAGGGAAGACAGGTTTTGCT
>NW_018250347.1:848-1465 GCF_001263595.1 Phalaenopsis equestris | reverse complement strand
AAACCCAACTTAATGAGTTCCATAATTTCATTTAAACTGCAGAAAGCCTCGTTAGCAACCGCAGGTTACCTCCTCCGAGGGATTCCCGATCGTCCAATAGAGATGTCTTAATTTAGTTGAAGTTGTGGTTTTGTGTGATGTTTGTGATTAAATTTTGAGTTGTTTTATATTTTGAATGTTGTGGAGGTGAATTTTAACTTGGTTGATTTAGTTTTGGTTATGGTTATGGTTAACTTGCAAATTTATGTTACTTTCATACATGCAAGTAAATGCAATCATAAAATATGTAAGGAAAAGGTAGAAGAAAGACGGTACTATAAAGTGTAAAAGCGTACCTGGCGAGTCTTCTCGTTCCACCACCTGAAACTTAAAAATGCATGTGAGGGCATTTATGAAGGATAGAACAAGTAAAGTTCTGGTGGTTTTCCTAACCCTATGTCATATTTTGGTGAGTCCTTAAAAGTTTAATTAAGGATGATTTCATTGAGCGAAGAATATTAAGTTTAATAGGCCTCTGAGGTATCCAACAAGTTAGAAGGGGGAAGCAGGTCCATGCCTCCCTCTCACCAACTGGTGAAAAGCCTCGAGTCCATTTAAACTTATTATGTTGCTTAATA
>NW_018250347.1:0-838 GCF_001263595.1 Phalaenopsis equestris | reverse complement strand
AATTATCCCTAAGAATATGGTAATTATCACTTATCATTTAATTTGAAAATTATGTTGGTGAAGTTCTTAGTGGTGTTTCAAGGATGCTTGATTTAGTTATGTTTATTTCTCTAATCCTCATTTAGTTAATTTTGATTTAGCCTAAGTTACCACTAAGCCCTTAAGACCTAGGTGAGTGTCTTAATTAGTTTTGAAAAACTTGAGCTTTAAGTGGTCATGATTCATGATTTGGATTCTATTTGAAAATCAAAATAGGGGTATTAAATTAATTAGTTATTGACTTCAAAAGTCATACCCCTAAGTTCAAGATCATTTAATTTTAATAAACTTCCAAGTTTTTAATAATTTAGAAATTTATTAACTTAAATAAGAAAGTGAGATTGGTTTCTACCAATTAACCCCTTTGTGTTTTCAACATCAAATAAATTGATTAAGATTAGAGGTTACCCATTTTCCCTCCTTGAATTAAGCCTAAATGTTAATTAAGGCAAAATTTCCAAAATTACACATTTGCCCCTAAGGCTCTAACATCTCATAATTTGTCAAATTCACTTCAAATGACTTTGAAGTTTTTATTCTACCTCATTCATGGGTCAATTAAGACATCAGAGGAGAAAATGTGATTTTTCAAAATTTAATTTAATTTATATAATTATTTTCATTCAAAACTAGGATTTTTCAAAGAAAATTTCTAACTTGACCATGGTAAATTAAAATCCCTTGAAATTTTTACTGGAGGTATACCTAGACCAAAGAAGCCTTTGGGCAAAATTTCATAATTTTTTTAATTCTATGTGATTTAATAAAATTATTTTAATTTTTGGGCTATTTAATAAAA
>NW_018250346.1:14432-32201 GCF_001263595.1 Phalaenopsis equestris | reverse complement strand
CTTGATACTTTTAGGGTTTATTCCTCATCACAAAGAGGATGTTTTCTTGTTTTTCCAAGGTTTACAGCTTCTTACGGGCAAACCCCACACCATAAATAGAGCCGACAGAGGAGAGAAAGTGACTGTAATTTAACTCTCCATGACTTAGGAGTGCTCATCATGGCTTGATACTTTTAGGGTTTATTCCTCATCACAAAGAGGATGTTTTCTTGTTTTTCCAAGGTTTGAGAGCATCTCTATGCTTATAACCCTAATTTTCAAGCTAATGCGACCATTTTGGCTTATTTTAATTATATAAATCAAAACATCACTTGAAAAATTATGAGAACAATTTTAGTAGGTTTCCTGTGGTCAGAGAAGTCTAGAAAAAATATTGTGATGCTTTGAATCATTTTGTAAATATCTATACTTAGCTAAATGTGAATACCTTGTATTAATTTGTGTAAATTAAATACATATAACAAAATAACAAAATCAACTCCACATTGTTCATAGAAATCTACCCACTAAAAAAATTTGAAAATTATTTCGCTTAGTTTAGGCACTAAAGAGGATTTTTTAAGAAAGCTTGTACTTTTGTAAAAAAATAATTATAATAAATTAAATACAGTTAGAAAAATTATGAAAAGTAGTTTTCTGAGTTCCTTATGATAAGAGGTACTTAGGAAAAATAAAACTTATTTTTGGTAAATTACTTGATTTTGAGCCTCATTTTGAATTTAAAATAATTATGAATACATCAAAATTCCAAAAATACAAAAAAATATTTCAAAATTTCCCTAACTATTCTCTAATCACTTGAGACTCAATAAAATATTTTTTCTAATTTTCCTAAGTTAAAAATGAATTTTTAAAAGCCTAAAAATAAATTTTCTTTATTTTCTCACTAAAATAATTATAATAAATAAATTAAAAATCACAAAATTATAAATATTGATTAAAAAAAAAAAAAAAAAGTTTTCTAAACTCAGAGAAGTCTAATAAAAATATTTTTTTTTTTTGTAATTAATACACTATTTTCTATTTAAAATAAATCATGAAAATTGATCTAAACTAAAATAATAATAATGAAAATTTAATTCAAAAATCATGAAATTTTACCTAAATATACCTTTAACCTAAGGAATCCTATGATAATTTTATCATAAATAAAAACTTTATTTTGGGAAGTTAAATAAATCACCTTTTGAAAATCTTACTTTCTAGATTTGAAAAATTATCTAAATTAAATTAAAGCTTGAGAGGTCCACATATCCTCCTCTAATATCATAATTACCTCATGGATATGATACTTTAAACCCTCAAAATCATTTGAGTTTTGTTTAATGAGTTATGAGGTGAAGTGCCCCAATGGCAAAGTGGAAATTTTAGACTTTAGTACCTTAATCAAAATTTAGGATTATCAAAGGGAAAATGGGTAATTTTAATCTCAATAAACATGTTTGGATGATTGAAATACAATGGAGCTAAAAGGTATAAAACCATTCAACACCCTTGCACATCATCAATCAAAATCATAATTCTCCTAATCTTCATGACTTGGAAGTCAATTAAAGATCAAATGATTATTAAGTGACAGGCTTAAGCCGGGAGCTGATAATTTACTTTTCTTAAGCCCAAGTTGAGGATGATGTGATCATTTATAAGGATATATTGCACTTAAATCAAAACTTTGAAAACCACCATGTCACTCATTATGATTGTTAAAGGCTTGGTAGTGACATAGGTTCGATGTCTAATCTCAAGTTGATTGGATTTAGAAAATGATATGATTGGTGATTAACATCTTTAAGCACTACAAGTCTGACTTTAACTCCGGGCACCACAATCTTAATGACTCAAACATGCCTTAAGGGCACCCACTCACATAACTTTTAAATGAAACATCAATTTACTAATCTAGTATCATATTTGGGATAATTAAATTGTTAAGATTCAACAAGCAATGAGGTAGCCACACTCTAGCCTCAGATGATTATTGGAACATTATGATAAGATCAAAATGAACTTGGGATATTTCAAGAGACATTCAAAATGATCTTGGGCCACACCTTGAACATTTTGAAATCAAGTACTAACCTTGCAAGTAGTGGAGTGAGAAGACTCGATAGGTACGCTTTTAAATTAATTCATTTGCCTTCTTGTACTTCTTATTTCAAACTTGCATGTTAAAAAATGATGTCACCCTACTTAAAAACCTAAAACTGCTAGGATAGGCACAAAACCAAAACAAAAAAAAAAATCAACCAAGATAAAAATCACCTCCACAACATTCAAAATATAAGACAACTCAAAATTTAATCAAAAACATCACAAAATAACAACTAGACAACTTCAACTAAGTTAAGACGTCTCTATCGGTTGATCGGGAATCCCTCGGAGGAGGTAACCTACAGTCGCTAACGAGATTTCCCATAGTTAAATGAAAGTATGGAACTCATTAAGTTGAGTTTAGTAAATTTATTTGGACTAAGTGAATCTAATAGAAATTGATGGTACCGGAACGAGGGAAATGTAGGATCCTAAGCGGTGTCACTCTAATCAATTTTAACATGGGCAACATTTAAAGAACCATAACCATAGGGACATTTGATTTGACATCATAACCTGATATACTAGAAACCTTAAACTTGTTATGGAAAGGAGCTTGGAGCTCGCATGGTGGGCAGCATGACCATCTTCAACAGCAAAACACGTCTACAACAGCTAAATCAATTTCCTTTCTTAGAATTAAACAACCAAGTCATTAGATTTTGAGGTCGTTCGCCAACTTATGCAACATAAATCCTCATCTCATCTTTAGGCATTTGTATAGCTCTGCTGTACAATATAAGACCTAACTCATTTTAAGATTCCGAGGTTGTCGTCCGTCGCGACCTAAATCCTCACATTTTTCAAGCTATTTGGGTGATCTTTTCTCACAAATGTAAGCCCTAAACAAATAAAATTGGCAAGATGAAATATTTAAATTTTTCTCCTCAAAACAGAAGCCAAACACTAGGATATCTTGGGAAATCATCGAGGTTCTCCTCCTGATCTATGAAGTTCCCTAGTTCTTCCTCCTTTGGACTCTACAACAAAATGTTCCAAATTTGAACCATTCCCCTTTCGCACCTCTTTGTATGATCTCGTTGAAAAGTACTATCCTTTTGACCTCTTTGAAGATAATATTTCCTGATTATTATCGAGAGTTTTTTTAGGTGACCTCAGTTATCTAAGAAGTAATTAACTATAAGGGCTTGCCCTTATAGAAAGTTTTTCCGAACCCAACTTAATATAAACCCTATTTAATTTTTTATATTAATTCAGGGAACTTGTTGGAAAATAAAATGGTTTCACAAACCAAACGGATGTCATATATTTCTTAGTTTATTTGATCAAGCCTCATCTTCAAGTCTTGTGTTTGTCTTTCGGGATAGATACAGGGTTTAATGTATATGCTCTTTCATTTAAACTATGAAAAATATGGGGTTAGTTTGATTTCATATCTTTCTAAATTATATATATGTAAATTAAATGTACTTCCAAAGCGGGCGACGGGATTTCAATTCCGGCGGCCGACAGCTTCTAACGGGGAACTCCACACCAAAAATAGTACCGACAGCTTCTGGCGACTCAGCTGGGGAAAAGCTTTTCTCTCCATTTTGTTTAGGAAATATTATATTCATACATTAGTAATGTGTACATGTCCCTCTTGGACCAAATTACTTTTCTTCTATTGGCATGCTTTACCCATTTTTGTCTTGGGAAAATACGATCAACTCTTTGGACTTTAGGACCACCTGTTCAGTCATCTTCGACCAGAGAGGATCAGGAGTTCATTAAGGACTTTTTAATTTTCATGTGAATTTGGACCCCCAATAGGTTTATTGGTGGACTAATACCACCACATGAGCACTATGCGTTGTTAAGTTGGTCCCGCACTGGGTCCTAAACTTCACTTTTTCCCTTTTGAGTTTGATTTGTTGTTTTGCAAATTAAATCAGATTGTGTCATGATGCACGTGCTCTTTAAATTTTCCTTTTACTAATTAAAAATTTCTACCTTCAAACTATTTTTACTAAAATTTTAAAACCTCCACAAATTAAATAAAGACTTACCCAATATACAGATTGGCCTCTGCTAATTTTAGTGCTCGCACTAGGATTACGAGGTATTGGTCAAATAGCTAACCCTAGAGCTTTCTCTTTTGAAGCTGTTGAAATGGCATTCCCTACGCTAACTTTTTCCTGCAACCTACCGACGAGCCACAACACCCACAATGTCGCTCCCACCGTTAAGTTTTGAGCAGGATTTGAAGATCTTGAGGTCATCCTCGGTAAACCCTGTTCATCGTGATGAAAAAATTCAAGAACCGTATGTTGAGTTTAGCATGAGCTGCCCATAGGATTTCCATTTCCTACAAAATAGGTTAAGACTACTGCCACCACGAAACTTACCAAGCCAGCTGCTCTCGTTGCTGCTAAGGAAAAAGAAGTTATGATCATTGAAGACCCAACTGAGGGGTTAGTTGTCCAGCCATTAGTGTTTGAAATTAGATCAAGTTTGAGGACTGCACCGTTAACCCAAACACAAAGGAGAAGCTGCAGCCAGAAGGTTCAGAGGGCTACTAGAGCCCAGACTTCTAAGGAAGTACCTGTTGATGAAGATCCTCACCAGGATGAGTCAATATTACTGAAGACTTATCCACTTATGTAAGGGAGTAAGTTCCATCCCTTAATAGATACCAATGTGTACGAAAGTATCTAGAAGATCACCGCTACTTTACCGTCACTTCATGGACATGGTGAGGAGAGGAAGAAGCCTGCTCCTATCACCCGAGTCAGTTCAGTTTTTCAGAGACTAGCTGTTAAAGAAGGTTGTTCAGTTGGTGAGTTACTCAAATGAGTGGGATGTGTAGTATCCCTTTGCATGAAGAAAGAAATTTTAAGGGATATCAGAACTGCCAGACAATCTCAAAAATCAACTGAAGCTTTGCCTGCTCGCATTCATGTTTGGTTTCATTTGGGGAGCAGAGTTGATACCGCTATTGTTACCACTGATTCTACTGTCAGTAGACCCGCAGGCCATCGACCAGTTAAGTCACGTCTTGGTTCAAGAATTCTACCAATCACTCACTATAAAGATGTTTCTAAAGTTTCAAAGGAAAAGATTAAGGGATTGCCCAGTACTGTATATGGTCTGCAACATGAGGAGCATGCCTTTCCTTGACGTGCCGATGTTTCTGCTACTCTGTCTCAAGGCATCACCGTCAAAGAAGAAGGTATGGATACCCAAGGCCGCTGTACCGATATATTCCAGAAAGCCCACAAGGCAAGATCATGGAATGAAGCAAGGGTCTGAAGTATCTAATATTGTCGCAGCAATTGCTAGCGAGATGGAGGAGCAAGTGGAGGAGGTCCAGCAGGGTCCTTCGAACCTTAAGACAATCCAAGAATCAATAATTGAAGAAAAGGTCAAAAAGCTCAGGATTGAGATTTCCAAATTAGCCCGGGAACATGGAGTCTTCATTGATGATGATGATGAAGATTTTGACTTTAACGAGAACCTCGAGGAAGATTTCATGGATGTCAATGTCATTGAAACCAGAGTCGTTGCAACTACGCGCGATCGCGATGCTCAACCTCTTGTTGAAGAGAACATCATAGATGAGCTTTGTAGGGCTATCTTTCTGAGGGATGAACAAATCAGCCAAATGAAGAAAAGAATGGCAGAGATGGTCGCTACCATGACCGCCATGGCCACAGTTTAGGGACAGTCTCAACCACCACAGTTAGCCTCTCTAGAAATCAACCAACCGAAGATTATACATATCACAGATGAAAGAAGGAAATTTGCCTCAACAAACAGAGATGAGAAACAAAAGAAGGACTCTCCATTAAGCGCCATGCCAGAAAAGGAGTTTAACCAAATGGTTGAGCAAGTTCAGGAGACCTTAGCCCAACCTAAGAGTGGTGCAATGGTTTTAAAGGGTAGACATTACCCGGAGGAGTTTGATGTCGTACCTTACTCTAAGGGAAATCCCAGGTAGCACATAGCACATTTCTGAGCCAATTGTGGTAATATTGGAGGTAACGAAGCCTTAATTTTTTGTCAGTTTGTCAGCAGCCTGTTAGAGATCGCTTTTGATTGGTATATCAAATTACCCAATGGATCAGTTAAGACATTCACTGAGTTTGAACAGTTGTTCGTGAAAAAAATTGTCGAAGCCCAACATCACGTCTCTATAGGAGATCTCATAATGGAAAGGCAGAAGCCCAATGAAACTTTAGTGGACTATATCTTGAGATGAAGAAACCTTAGCATGAAATGTGAACCTCAGCTGCAAGAACATCATGCAATTGAGATCTTACTCAAGAGCATCCATGGGCCAGTAGCTTTCATGCTCAAGGGACTCACCATTAAATCCTTCGAGAAGCTACTCAACAAAGCCAGCAGTCTTCAAGAAGAAATCAAACATATGGATTCTCATGAGAAATCCAAGGCAACCAGAGTATTTGAAAAGAAGTCAGGAATAGTGGCAATTGTCGATAAAGGAAAACAACCAATGAAGATACATGTAAAAAATCCTCATCAATCGTCATCATAACATGCTAAAAAACAGACACAACAATACTGCCAGTCTATCCAGCGATTGCCTTGGGGAGGATCATACCTAGCAGAGAATAAGTGAATATTTTTAGTAGAATGACAAAAAGTGGTGTATTCCTTCAAAGATGAAGTCATCTCCAAGATGTTCAGAAATCTGATGAAGAAGCCTGAGTTCAGACTACCAGATCCAAAGAAACCTAAAGAGGTCAACAAAAAAGATCAACCAAATTATTTTCTGTATCATAGATTGCTTGGACACACTATAGAGGGATGTTTTTTCTTCAAAGATTGACTTGAGAAAAATCTTAAAGAAGGGAATATAATGATCCTGAAAGAAAATTTGAAAGAACTTGACAAAATTTCTAAAAATATGGTTTCGGTTGAGTGAATCTCTCTGATTGACCCATATACTGGAAAAGATGGATGGAGTACAGTTTGGAGCAAATTGTCCAAGAAAATACTAAACTAAATTCAGAATACTTCAAAACAAGTCTCCGTTCAAAGTCTTCAGCCTACCAAACTCGAGATGAAGATTTCACCAAAAGATTCTTCATCGTCAAAGACAAAGAAGAAGAAGAATACCACCACGAAGACTGATAGCACGGAGGGTAGGATAGGGCCTACCTCTGCTAGATTAGATGTCTTGGATTTGAGGAAGAAAATCCTCAAACCCCTGACCTTGTATGATTATCCTTTTACACCTTTGGGGTCTTATGAATATAATAATTATGATTTCAGCTATGTTTTAATGGTTTCTGGTGATAACGTAACTGATTTTGATGAATTTATCCTTGATCTTGATTTTCAAACCGATCCTCATATCGTACTTGAGTTTGATGAACTCGTTAACAAGGCCAAAGAAGATATCGATGATACCAACTATGACACTGTCGGGAGTGAAGAACCAATCTTCGAGCTCCACGGCGCGGGACACAGGAACCAATCCTTGAGCCCCACGGTGCACTACTTTCCATCAACTCAAATCTTTCCAACAAATAAGAACACCAAAAGATTCGACAATGGTATCTCAAGAAGAAGAAATTACATAAGTGAACTTAGGGAGCGGGAGAGTGTTACCCCCTAGAACAGTTCCAGTGGATAAAAGAAAGCAAATAGTAACTCGAGAAGAGCTATCTCCACCTCCACCAATAGAAGAACCACTTAACCAAGAGGAAATTGGTGGATCATGCAAAGTGGATTACAACGTGCTAACTCTTCTTAGGAAGTTTCCGGCCAAATTAAGCTTCTACGAGGTCTAATTCTGTTAAAAGAGATGAAAGTCTCTGGTTACAGCTTTGCTTGACCCAGAGAATTGCTTAGCCCAGTTGGTCAACATATCTTTTGATGATGTTTGCTCATTGAAACAACAATCTGGGGTATCCTTCAAAGATGAAGACTTGCTGTTCGATACCGGCGACCACAATCGAACACTCTATATCTTCGTTAACATCGATAGATTCGTGTTGTCCAGAGTTTTGGTAGATTCTGGAGCATCCCTCAACTTTATGAGCCTACGGACATTGGCTTATTTGGACATTGAAGCTCAAGAGTGTATAGTCGATAAAATGATATTAAGAAGATTTAACCAAAAGAGAGAGAGATCCCTTGGATCAATTACATTACTTATGAAAATTGGAGAACTAGAAACAACCACTAAGTTCCATATCATCGACACCGAAACCTCTTTTAATGCTCTACTGGGTCGACCATGGATTCAAGAACACAACTTGGTTCCATCGTCTCTACACTAATGCATTAAGTACTATAAAGAAGAAAAAGAACATTGTATCAAGGGAGATCTACAATTGTTTTCAGTTCATGAAGTTGGCATTCATGAAGATGCCGCCTACTACGTGCCTCCAAAGAAAACTGTCTTCTCTCGTGAAATTCTGCCAAATAAAAGTGAAGATTCAGAAAAAGTACAAAGAGGAAGCCATTCAACTCTGCATTAGAGATCTTCCATCACTCTTTTACAACAAATTGGTGGGGGTTCTTTTAGTTCCCGCTCCCGAGGTCGAGGCTGGGGACGTGGACGAACAAGAACCAATTAAATGGTTGAACGGACTAGGCCGACCATCAACATTGGTGATGAAGAAAGTTCTAAAGATGAAATAATGATGACAAAATAAAAGAAACCTCAGTACAAGATATCCTTAAAAGATATGGAGAAAAGTGAATATGAAACAATGTATGATTGGATAAACCACTATGTGAACACCATGTCCCTTACTCCAATTCTCCCTCAAAAGGTCGAGAGTTTAGAGTTCAAGGAAGTCTGTAGTGCTAGTTCAAAGCAGATCAAGTTTTATTGTGCTTCTACTTCTACTAGTTCTGAAAATCATGTAAATTTGGATGATGATTCTAATGAATTAATGGAATTGCCTTTTGGTTACTTTTTGACTTGTGTATAAAAGTTAATTCAACAAGGACATTTGTCAAAACAAATGTCAAAGGATAAATTACAACTTTTTAAAAAATTATGGGATGTTAAAAGTCAAACTCCCAACTCAAAAGAGGGTCTTAGATTTTGTACAGTAGGACCAGTTGATGTTGATGATTCAGAATTTTGTATGGTTGTTACTAGCAGATCGGAAGTAGATTGCCTCGATGTGGAGGATCTACTGATCAACTAATGTAAGATGCTCCGCCAGAAGTTCAGGAGGGAATCAAATCAACTGTTGATGAATTGAAAGAAATTAACCTCGGGACGGAAGAGCAGCCCCGACCTACATTTATATGTTCTCCACTCAACGATGAAGAATCTATAGAGTTGATTAAACTATAAACAGAATTCAAAGATTGCTGTCAGGAGCTACAATGAAATGCCAGGACTGTCAACAGAAGTTACAGTTCATAAACTGAGGGTGGACAAATGTATGACCCCAGTAAAACAAGCTCCAAAAAGAATGCACCTGTTAAGAGGTGAAGAAGTTAATAGACTCTAATTTTGTAAGAGAAGAGCAATACCCCACGTGGTTAGCTAACATTGTACCTATTAAGAAGAAAAATGGACAAATTTGTGTATATGTCGACTTCAGGGGTTTGAAAAAAGCGTGTCCAAAAGATGATTTTTTGTTGCCAATACCAGAAATGATGGTGGATATCGCTTCAACAAATGAATTTTTTTCCTTCATGGACGGATCGTCGGGATTCAATCAAATCAAGATGGCTCCCAAAGAGGCAGCACATACAGCCTTCAGAACACTTATTGGAATTTTTTTCTACACAGTGATGTCGTTTGGGTTAAAGAACGCTGGAGAGACATATCAACAAGACAAAGATTTTTTATTATCTCATTCACAACCAAGTGGAATGCTACGTGGATGATTTGGTCAAAAGTAAACGAAAAATAGACCATTTGTATGATTTGAGAATTGTGTTCGAACGGTTACGAAAAAATGACTCTCAGATGAATCCCTTAAAGTGCACTTTTAGCGTTACCTCCGAGAAATTTAGAGGATTTGTTGTTCATTATTAGGGAATCGAGATCGACCCAGATAAGATTAAAGCTATCTTGGAAATGCCTCCACCCAAAACCTAGAAACAATTACGTTTCTTCAAAGAAAAATTGGTATATTTGAGATACTTTATTTCTAATCTCTCAGGTATGTGTCAGCCCTTCTCGGCATTAATTAAAAAGGATGTTAAATTCGTTTGGGAAGAGAAATGCCAGCGGGCCTTTGAGGACGTTAAATAATATTTAATGACACCTCCTGTTTTGGCAGCCCCTATCCCTGGGAAGCCTTTTAATACTTTATATTGCGGCCTTAGATGACTCACTTGGAGCCCTCTTAGCCCAAGTCAATGACGAGGTAAGGAAAATGCACTCTAATACTTGGGTTGTCGCCTAATACCGACGGAGATAAGGTATCCGTCAATTGAGAAGCATTGTCTAGTTTTTCTTTTTGCTGCTCAAAAGCTTAGACATTACATGATTTCTCATAAGATTATCCTCATTTCAAAAGTCAATCCATTGCAATATTTGATGACCCGACCAACACTTTTAGGATGTCTAGCAAGATGGTCAATGATTTTATTTCAACGTGATATAAATTTTGTTCCCCTCTGTGCTATCAATGGACAGATTTTAGCAGACTTCCTCGCTACACACCCACTTCTAATTGGGTCCCCTCTTAATGACAAATCACTAGATGAACAAGTATTACAAATGGATTTCTCCGGTGCGCAACACTGGGAGATGTACTTCGATGAAGCTTTGTCAGCCAGAAAAGAAAAAGGATCAGGCACAGTTACACCTGGCAAAGCAAGGATTTGTTTGATCTTTATCACACCAGATAAGAATATGCTGAGGTTCTTCTATCACCTGACAGAGCCATGTACCGACAATGAAGTAGAATATGAAATGCTAATTATCGGGTTGGAGTTGTCAATCTAAATGTATATAACAGATATTACCATCCATGATAACTCACAACTCGTCATTCAACAAGTTGTTAGATAATACAGGATTTTGAAACCAAGGTTAGCACAATACCACTGGTACACAATGAAGCTGCTGGAACAGATCCCCAACGTAACTTTCTATCAGATTTCTAGGGGAGATAATGGCCATGCTGACGCTCTAGGAAAACCTGATAAGGAATTGGTATGTCCCCCGGAGGATTCAATTGACATCACAGTACAATGAATACAAGTTTTGTCTCAAATCAACCTCAAAAATCTACAAAAGCTTGGAAGAGAAGAAGAAACGATGATTGTGATTACTGATAACAAAGAAGAATAAGCGTAAACCACTAATAAAATATTTGCATACTGAAAAGCTACCGGAGGACAAGTCAGCAGCACACCACAACACAAGAAGGGCTATGTCGTACGCCTTAGTGGGTGATTTCCTCTACAGAAGATCATTCAATAAGATATGGCTACGGTGCCTAAGCAGAGCATAAGCACAAAATATTGTCAAAGAAGTACACGTTGGATTGTGTGGCGCTCACCAGTCAGAGTCGAAGATGACAATGAAAATTAAAAGACTCGGATAATATTAGTCGGCAATGATGTTCGACTATATGGATACAACCAGAAAATGTCACCAGTGCCAAGTGCATGGGGTGGTCTTGCACCAACCTTCGAATGTGCTACACCCAATCATTACCTCGTGGTCATTCGAGTGTTGGGGCATAGATATAATAGGTCTGATAGACCCTCCTTCTTCCAAGGGACACAAATTTATACTTGCCGCTACAGATTACTTTTCCAAATTGACAGAGGCAATGTCGTTATGAGAGGTTATGACATAGCACGTCCTTCAATTCTTCAAAATCCAAGTTGTCTAATGTTTTGGAGTTCCACACAGAATAATCTCCGATAATAGGACAGCCTTCAAAAGCACCAAAATCAACAATTTTGTCAAACGACACTGGATAGACTGGAGATACTCTACAATTTACTATCCTAAGGAAAATGGCCTGGCCAAGGACTTCAACAAGACACTGGTACAAATTTTGAAGAAGACACTAGAAGAAAATAAAAGAGATTGGCATAACAAATTGCTAGAAGCCTTGTGGGCCTACCGGACAATGTTCAGGACTCCCACTCAGTCTACACCCTACATGCTCGTGTATGGGTCTGAGGTCGTACTATCGTTAGAAGTTCAGACGCTGTCTCTCAGAGTCATTGTTGTCATTCAACTGACAACAGAAGAAAGTGCAAAACTCATACTTAAGGAATTGGAAAGTCTCAAAGGAAAACGACTAGAAGCACAACAATATTTGTAGCTTTATCAAGCGAAGATGGTACAAGCTCATGATGAATTGGTCTGCCAAGAACATTCAAATTTAGTGATCTCGTACTCATGCTCAAAAGGCATATTCTTGCACACTGCAAGATAGGTGGAAAATTTGAGCCAACTTGGGAGGGACCATTTGTCGTGGAAAAGATCTAAACAGGAGGTGTCTACAAGCAAGGGCATTGTTGTAATATTATTTTTTCTTACTGTCATCTTCTGTAAATAGTGGACCATTGCCACGTGAAAAAGGGTCGAAGCCTCTATCTCTCTCAACCCCATACAAAAAGAAACTCTTTCCTTCTTCCCGCTTGTAACTAGGGTTGTAATCTAGCCGATCTAAGCCGAGTATATCATTGTTCAGACTTGTTGATATGCTCGGCTTGGTATAATTATAAGTTGTTCATCTTCGGGTTGAGCTTGTGTCGAGCTTTCATACAACTTGAACTATTTAACTTGTTCAATGTTCGAACTTGATTTGTACTTGATTTGTTTATGATAAATAAACGAGTATTTAAAATAGCTAAAAATTCAAACAATAATCTATATTTCATATAAAAAGTGTAATAAATAATTTTTGAAAACATATTTTGATAATTAAATATGATAAAAACAACAAGAAAAGAAAATAAATCTGTTGAGTTGATTCTCTCAATTTTGGGGTCTCTTACTCTTTGCTCGCGTAGCACGACTATCTTTGTATGTACTAATTATCTTCACATCCTTGCAGAATTTCACATTCTGCACAAAACCTCACAAAATTCTACATATCTTCCTCAATAATGTCAACCTTTTTACATGAAACATATCTATGGGTTCAACACCACAAACTCTTTGTAAATTTCAATTCTCATTTTGGAATCAGTCTCTAACTTCTGATTCCCCCCTTTTGAGGTCAGTCCCTAACTTCCAACTCTCTTTCTGAGATTGATACCTAAATTTCAATTCTCATTTCAAAATCAGTCCCTAACTTCAGATTCTCTCATTTCAGAATCAGTCCCTAACTTATGATTTCCTCCTTTCGAGGTCGGTTCCTAACTTCTAACTCTCTTTTTGAGATTGATACCTAAATTTCAATTCTCATTTCGGGATCAGTCCCTAACTTTTGATTCCCTCATTTCATAATCAGTCCCTAACTTCTGATTCTCTCCTTTCAAGGTCGTTCCCTAACTTCCTACTCTCTTTTTGAGATTGATCCTTAAATTTTAATTCTAGTTTCGGGATCAATCCCTAACTTCTGATTCCCTCATTTCCAGGTCGATCCCTAACTTCTGACTCTCTTTTTGAGATTAATCATTAAATTCTAGTTCTCATTTCTGGATCAGTCCCTAACTTCTGATTCCCTCATTTCAGAATCAATCCCTAACTTTTGATTCCCTCCTTTCGAGGTTGGTCCCTAACTTCCGACTTTCTTCCCAAGATTGATACCTAAATTTCAATTCTCATTTCGAGATCAGCACCTAAATTCTGATCCCAGCTTTCTTTTTTAGATTTATACCTAAATTTCAATTTTCATTTCGAGATCAGTACCTAAATTCTGATTCTTATATTCTGACTTTCTTTCTGAGATTGATACCTAAATTTCAATTCTAATTTTGAGATCATTACCTAAATTTTGATTCCTATATTCTGACTTTCTTTCCGAGATTGATACCTAAATTTCAATTTTCATTTCGAGATCAGTACCTAAATTCTGATTCCTATCTTTTGAGGTCAAAACCTAAATTCCGACTTTCTTTTGGGATTGATACCTAAATTTCAATTTCCACCTCGGGGAAAGCACCTAAACACTGACTTCCATCCTCTATAAGCACCTAAAGTTAGATAACCCAAACCCACTCTCCAATCCCCAGCGAGAGTTTCTACCTCCTAATTTTGATTAAATGTTCTCTTGTTAGTCCCCCAGCAGAAACAAATAGCACACACAATTCTAAACTCCTTCTATGTCTATCGACTTAGGAGTTTGTATTGGTTTTGTTGATTTCGTCGGTCAACGCCAAAATGTGCGGTGTTCTTGCCCAGCACACCACACCTATTGGGGGTCCATTTATTGACCTCACTTTTGGTTGAGGTTTACTTGTCCCTCTTTAGCTACCTAAGCTCTAGCCATATGACTTTCCTGTGACTATTCCTAGAAAACTAGAAAAGGAACCCTCACCATTAGAAATTCTAGACTCCTCCTTGCTCAACTTGAAGTTCCACATATTAGTCCTAACCTCTAGTACTTAATAGGTCGGGTCAGTCATAAGACTGTCTGACCTTAGGGTTAGCCCTGGGTGTTGGTCAGGAGCTAGTTCACTCACCTACACTCACTCTAACCCACAATCACTCATAACCCTAAACCCACTAGCCCTAGGCTAGGGTTTAGCCAAGACCAGTACATAGAGGACCCAATTAGGGATTCCATTGGTCCATAGTTCACATATGGTGGTTGGGTTCCCAATTTTATCAAAAATACCTAACTTGGTCTTTTGCTTCTAAATCAACATAAATTACCTAAATGCCCTTGAAACCTTAAATTTGGCCAAAAATCCCCAAAGTCACTCAAAATACCCACTTTTTTTCAAAAAATCATTTCAAACCATTTCAAAATACACAAATTACCCAAAATCACCCAAAAATTCCAAAATTACCAAAATACCCCCAAAATTGCCAATATTACAAAAATACCCTTGGCACCCCGAACTTTGTCGAAACCTCCCAAATAACTTCGAATGTCTCCAAAACAAATTTGAACCCTTTAATTGAACCCAATTTGGCCAATTTGACTATTTTGACCAAACCCCCCTCCCCCAAATTACCTTTAAAGACCCAATTACCCCAAATTTACCGTAATTGTCCATCAATTTGGTCCCAATTTCCCTCAATTTCAATTATAAACTCAAATTCACCTTTCATATGACTAATATGAACCAAATCCAAGCCTAATTGGCCCATTCTTTGAGCTCAATCTTGATCTAAGTCAAACCCCCAATTTTGGCCCTATGACTTAATCCCACCAAATTGAACTACATAGCTTACTTAATTTGCCCCAATTTGGATCCTAAATATTTTATAACACTCCTACACACCAAAAATGACCTTAATTTGGCCTTTTTAAAGCCTCAATTTCATTTAATTTCAACCCAAGTCCAAAAATCCCCAAATTTACCCCAAATTGGCTATGTCTCCAAATTCCACCAAATTGAAAGCCTTAACCCCAAAATTTCCACTCCATTCCTTCATAAAAAATCTTCATAACATTTTTCTTGATCATTGGATCCATTCAATTGAGCCAAATTACAAGCTTATCTCAACCTAGACCCAAGTCTAATCCAACATACCCAAATTGAGCAAAATCTCAAAATCCTTCAAATTGAGCTTCCAAAATCATTTCAATACTTCACCAAAAATGTTCATGACCATCATCCATACAAATTTTATCAATCAATTTAGCTCAAATTCATGGATATCCTAACCTAAACCTAACTTTTAACCATTTTGATCCAAATTAGACCCATGCACCAAAATTAACTTTGTCATCTCAAAGCCTCCAAATTGATGACTCCACAGCCACTAAGCACACTCTATTGACCAGGCTAAACCCCCTAGGACCAGCCATGGTGAGCTATGGAGCAGCTATGGAGGTGAGCTATGGAGCATTGGATCCCTAAATTAAGGGATTTATGTCCATTTATGGGCCTTAACCAAAAATCTCTCCCATCATCACTTGCCATTGAGGGTTAAACCTGACACACTAGAAAACTTAAACTTGTCACGATAAGGAGCTTGGAGCTAGCATTGTGGGCAGCACAGACATCTTCAACAATAAAACACTTCTACATCAGCTAAATTAAATTATTTCCATAGAATTAAACAACAAGCTATAGGATTTCAAGGTTATTTTCTTATGAAACATAAATCTTCAGCCTTTTCTTTAGGCTTTTGTGTAGCTCTGTTGTACCATATAAGCCCTAACTTGTCTTAAGATTTGGAGGCTGTCATCCGTCGCAACCTAAATCCTCATATTTTTCAAGCTATTTGTGTGATCGTTTCACACAAATGTAAGCCCGAGACAAATAAAATTGGCAAGATAAAATATTTAAATATTTTTCCTCAAAACTGAAGTTAAACATTAGGATAGCTTGGGAAGTCACCGAGATTCTCATCCAGATCTATGACATCCCCTAGTTCTTCCTCATTTGGACTCTACAACAAAATATTCCAAATTTGAACAATTTCACTTTCGCACCTCTTTGTCCGATCTCGTTGAAACGTCCTATCCTTTTGACCTGTTGAAGATAATATTTACTAATTATTATCGAGATTTTTCTTAGGTGATCTCAGTTATCTAAGATGTAATTAACTATAGGGGTTTTCTCTAATAGGAATCTTTTCTGAACACAGCTTAATATAAACCCTATTTAATTTTTCATATTAAATAGGGAAACTTATCGACAAATAAAATGGTTTTGCAGACCAAACGAATGTCATATATTTTTTAGTTTATTTGATCGAGCCTCATCCTCAAGTCTTACGTTTATCTTTCAGAATAGATATACAGGATTTGAGATATATTATGTAAATTAAACATCCTTCCGAAGCGGGTGGTGGGATTTCAATTCCGACGGCCGACAGCATCTAACGGGCAACTCCACACCAAAAATAGTGTCAACAGACCAGTTAGGTAAGGAAGATACTAGCTCTCACTCTAGAGCTCTATATTCTCCCTTCACCTGAGGAGCTAATATCTCATATCAAAACTTAAAACTATATATCAAATTGAGGGATTTAGTGTGTCACTCTAAAGTCCTCTAATTCTACACCCTTGAAAAGTTTATTTCGCTATTTATTTGCAGTCAACCCCATGAACTACATTCTCATTCATGAAATCAATATGTGATTCTAACTATTTGTTGACTGAGAAAATACCATCTCGGATCTTTCATGTTCTCCCAATAGGTATTAATATCTTAATTGGCCAAATCAAGAAGTAAATGAAGTGCAATGTTTCAAATCATCACAACTTCTTCAAACATTGAAGTCTAATACTTCACACGACATCCTTGAAACACTTAATCACTTATCATTTTAAGGAAAAAGATAATGAAAACTATTTAAAATTCATGGAGAAAATACAACCACACATGAGGTTAAAAGTAAAAATCTTGCACACAAACAAGAAATCTAGATTAAACCCAAGTCTAGTCACAAAGATAAACGCTTATCTCAAATCCTATCCACAAAATTTCTTAAAGTTTCTTTGAATTCTCTTCCTTCACTCAAAATACAAACTAACACTAAAAATAAAAAGAAAGTGACTGCGGCAGTGGCGGTGGTTACTTGGATGGATGATGGCTGTAAAATCTGATGGGTGGTTGGCCTCTTGTCTTGATGATCCAAGTCTTTTTTAATAAAAATCTAAAAGGTGTCTTGGTGTCCCTTCAAAATGTGTC
>NW_018250346.1:8770-13790 GCF_001263595.1 Phalaenopsis equestris | reverse complement strand
GTACATAGTTAGTGAAGTAATTAAAATCATTTAAAATTATATATATATATATATATATATATATTGTGTCAAATAGGAGCAATCCTATTCTTTACTCTCTTTCAAGTGCATAAAGAACATTGACTAATCTAGAGTTTGGTCCCTAATTCTGTGGTTAGGTTGGGAGGGTACTGGCTCTCACTCTAGAGCTTCCACTTCTCCCTCGCCTGAGGGCTAATAATCTCGCATTAGTTTCCAATCAACTGGACCAAATTGGGGATTTTAGTTTGTCACATTAAAATCTCCAATTCTACATCCAACAAAGTTTATTTCCTTATTTATTTGCATTCAATCCCATGGATAACATCCTTACCCATGAAATTGAATGTTACTCTCACCATTTTGTAGAAATCATAGCCCTTTCGGATTGCATGATTCTCAACACATTTTAACATTTCAATTGGTCAGATCGAAAAGTAAATGAAGATAGGGGTTTAAATCATCATAAACTATTGACAATTAATTAACATTTAAAACCGTAGAAAATAAAATCAATTCTTTACAAAACCATATCTCAAAGTAGGGAAAAGGATAAAGAAGACTACTCAGAATTAATGAGAAGGATATGACAAAATATGGATTTCTTACATAAAAATAAGTTTATAAAATAAATAAATAAAAGACACAACTTATCTCACAATCCTTCCCAAGCAAATCCCTAGAAGTTCTCTTTAAGCTCTTTTCCTCATTTCAAGCACTCTCAATTCTCTCTTGGAAGTGTAATGAAGAAGAACACTTTCCCTCTCCTCTTACAACACTTGAAGAAAATCTCCAAGCCCTTGACTTTCTCTCTACCAAACTTCTCTTCTCTCTTATGCCACACTCTCATTTCTCTTTCACCTCCTCACACATACCACCTCATGCCCTTGACTCCTCTCTCTTTTATTATAGGCTACCTATCTCCAAAATGAATTCAAAATTCCCTCCAAATTTCTATCCAAAACTCAAACCTTTTAAATTTTAAAAGACATGTCCATTGATTCAAGAGACGTATCTTTTCATTAGAGAAGCTTCTAAAGCATCTAGATGCATTAAAACACTCCAAGTGGCATTTGAAAGATTTTGAGCCTTCAAAATTAATGCAAAATTCATCTCAAACCACCTTAATTCATCAAGTGTCATCTATAGTGCTTCAGATGACGATCTGGCACTTCAGGCGCCAAGCTACTTAAGTCCGCGCTGTTTTTGGGCTTTGATGCTTTAGGCGTCAGCTCTCTAAATAATAGTGCTTCAGGCGCCAGCTCTCTGTATAATGGTGCTTCAGGCGCCAGCTCTCTGTAAAGTGGCGCTTCAGGCGCCATAACCACAAAATTTGCTATTTGGGCTCCAATTTTTTTTTTTTTTGCTACTTTGGCTTCAAATGCCGAAAATTGATATACCTACAACATAAACATGAAAATACCCTTCTTTAAAGTGCAATATCACCAAAAATAAATATAAAATGTATACTTAAAATAACACATTATTTTGGTGTGTCATCTATCACCCTAGAAAGATTAATTCTACACCCATAAAAAGTTATCTCCCTATCTATTTGCACTCCTCTTTAGATGATCACAACAATTGTACCTAGAATGAAGTGTTTATTTGACTCACTAGTTGAGTGAAATCATAGCCCTCCCGAACCTTTATATTTCTCAATGGATTTTGACCTCACAAGTGGCCAATTTGTAAAGTCAATGAAGAATTGATGAAAATTTCATCACAATTTTTAAAAGTAAAAATAAATCTTCAAATCATTCTTATCCCACAAGATTAGTTCCCAAGAGCAAGGAGAAAGAAAGGGAATTACTCAGAATTCATGGAGAATAAAATAAAAATACCAAATTTGTATTGAAATTTAACTCTTAGAAACAAAAACTTAAACACAAATACAAAGTAACTTATGCCTTCTCCCCAACACAAATTCTGGAGTCTCCTTGAAGAAATCTTCAGACTCTTACTCTTATAACACAAAACACACAAAATCACACTAAAACACAAAAGTGGGACTTTCTAAAGCCTCTAAATGCTGCCAAAAAGTCCACTCTTTCATCCAATTTTTGTCTATATTAATAGATCTTTGAAAATAACCTAGGGTTGCTTGAAACACCCCTTCAAAATTAAACCAAAATCAATGGATCATCTAGAAGGGAAGTTACTGGTGCCATAACACCAGTCTGGGTGCTATAGCACCCTCCACTCACTTCTGTGGCACTATTGCACCATAAAATTTTGCACAATTTTTGCTCATTTTCCCCTCATTTTCTCCAATTGTCCATTTCATGAATCTGAAACAAAAAACATACAAAATACTTTTCTTGAAGTGCTAACATCGATCACAAGTTTTGATATAAGCGTTAACATCTCTAAAATTGCAGGCCAATAAAATCCATATTGTAATATTTTGTATGTTGTTTTATCAAAACCAAAATGTCCCCCAAAATCAGAATTATGACATTTTTGGACAATTTCATAAGTTTCTTCTAAAGGCTGACATCTTTGAATAACTAGATCCTTTCCTTGTTTATATAAGAAATGGTTCATCCCAAAAATAAGTCTTAGCTTCAGATAAAAATTTCCTCTTCTATTGGTATGCATTCCATAGGTTATAATATCACTAACAATAAAATTCACAATGTCAACATACCATGGAACTCACCACCCATTAACATTGAACAATTCTTCATCTGGAAAATGTTCATTAATCTCCTTTTCAAAATTTAGTGGTTTTTCAAATTCAAGCCTGGATAAATGATCAGCAATTTGATTCTCAGCTTCCATCCTATCTACTATTTCCAAGTCAAATTCTTACAAAAGAAGAGCCCATCTTATTACGGTTTTGCATCCTTTTTTTCATTAAATATTTAATAGTAGAATGATCTGTATACACAATAAATTTAGTTCCAATTAAGTATGATCTAATTTTATCAAAAGCTTATACTACTGCTAATAACTCTTTCTCAGTTGTGGTATAATTAATTTGAGCTTCAATAAGAGTTCTATTAACACCGTAGATAACTTTGAAAATCTTATCATGCTTTTGTCACTAGCATCGCACATCAATTCAACACATTTTCCCTAATCTAGTGAAATAATAATTGATACAGTGACTAATTTTTTTTTAATAATTCAAATGTTTTTAGGCACTCTTTATCAAAATTAAAAATCACATCTTTCTCAAGTAAAATGGCATAGAGGCTTAGCAATTTTTAAAAAATATTTAATATTCCGCATCTTTGAAATGTAGCAGGTGCATTACATAAACCAAAAGGCATTCTTCTAAAAGCAAATGTACCACAAGGACAGGTAAAAGTTATTTTCTCTTGATCCTCATAAGCTATTTTTATTTTATCATAACTGGTATATCCATCCAGAAAACAAAAGTATTTATGCCCAGATAGTCTATCCAGCATTTGATCTAGAAAGGGTAGTGAAAAATGATCATTCCTAGTGACAAGATTTAATTGTCTATAATCAATACATATTCACCATCCTGTGACTTATCTTGTTGGTATTAACTCATTATGTTCATTTAAAGTTGCAGTCACTCCTCATTTCTTAGGAACACAGTGAATTAGACTAACCCAATGACACTATCTGAAATAGAGTAGATAGTTTCAACATCTAACCACATCTAACCACTTTAGAATTTCTTTCTTAAAAATTCTTTCATAATAGGATTCAATCTCTTTTGAGGATCAGCCTTAAGTTTTTAGTTCTCTTC
Organism: Phalaenopsis equestris; assembly: GCF_001263595.1. NCBI lineage: Eukaryota > Viridiplantae > Streptophyta > Magnoliopsida > Asparagales > Orchidaceae > Phalaenopsis > Phalaenopsis equestris. Next base: position 10,045 of record NW_018250346.1, on the reverse strand, counting down.
CATATGAATATTGTGCATACAAATTGAAGGATTGATTCCTTTTATATTTGCAATTGTCCATCCAAAGGCTTTTTTATAAATCTTTAAAGTTTTCATCAAACTCTCTTCTTCTTCTGAAGTTAATTTTGAGGAGAATCACGCGACCCGATTTGCTCCGATTTGCTTCGTTTTGGTCCATTTTTGTTCCTTTTGCTCCAATCACTCCAAATTATTTGATTTAATGAACCTAAAATCAAAAGCATAAAAAAACATACCTTTAAAGTGCAATATCATTATCAAATGAAGCATGAAAAATAGTACATTTTTAGGCGTATCATTTTCCAACTATTTAAATTCATATTTTTTTTCATTTGTTGCTTTGAAATGTCATTCACTTAAATATCTTATCATATTCATTCTATAGCATTCATCAATTTTACCTTTTGCATGGTACTTCATTGATTTTGAAATACTAAATGTAACTCTCTGATAATTGACGCACATAGTTAATTCTCCTTTTTGCACATCTATCAATCTATTATTGCTCTTCCTGTGGCTAGGAAAGGTCTCCTCAAAATGATAGGTATCTCCATTTCTTCCTCAATATCTAGCATAATGAAATCAATAGGAAAGATAAATCGATCCACTTTCATAGGACATCTTCTGTAAATCCTTTAGGATACGTTATTGAATGATCTGCTAACTACAAAGTTACAGTAGTTAGCGATATTTCTCCTAATCTGAATCTTTTAAATATTGATAATGACATAGGGTCGATACTTACTCCTAAATCACATAAAGCTTTCCCATAAAATTTGTCTCTTATTGCACATGGAATTATAAAGCTACTAGGATCTTTAAGCTTTTTCAGGAATTTTTTTCTGAATTATAGCACTGCACTCCTCACTAACTACAACAGTCTCATTATCTTGAAACTTCCTTTTTCCTGTTAAAAATGCCTTCGAAAAATTTACATAGTTTGGCATTTGTTCTAGAGCTTCAGCAAATGGAATATTAATTGTAAGCTTCTTAAAAATTTCTATAAATTTTAAAAATTGCTTATCTAACTTTTGTTGTCGGAGCCTCTGAGGAAATGGAGGTGGTGGGTTTTTCAAATCAACATTAAGTGGAGAAAGTGAAGAAATAGGTCTCTTTAAACCTTTTGGAGCGTCCTCTTTTGGTTCTTCAATCTCTTCTCTCTCTACTTCAGTCTCTTTTTGAATTCTACCTTCCAATTCTCTTTCGTTTCTGAGTTGAACGGCTTTTTCTTACTCTTTTTTCTTGTCTTTTGGTTTT
>NW_018250346.1:0-8713 GCF_001263595.1 Phalaenopsis equestris | reverse complement strand
TTATTTGTCTCAATTGATTCTCAATATTTCTAATTGTAGCTCCTTGACTTTGTAATTGATTTCCCATTTGTAACTCCACTTCTTCTATAGAGAACTTCTTCTCCTTAAATTGTGAATTACTATTGAAACTTAGAGGATAAGTAGGTCTATAGTTATTATTCCCTTGGTTGTTCCAGTTTCTCAATGGGTTTACTTAGTTGTTCCCTCGTTGCTAATTACTACCACCCGAAGCATTGTTCCAGTTACAGTTAGGATAGTTCTTCCAACCTGGATTTTAATAATTTGAATATGGGTTATTCTGATTATTATTTATGACATTCAAATTCTATGGCATTCAAAGTTTCTAATAAATTCTCTAATAATGCTTAAGAATCTACCATTTGGCCTAATGAATTCTCTTCAATCAAAAAGTCATTCCAAATTGGTCTAACTTATTTGAAATTGCAGCAACTTGATTTGCTAACATGGAAAAAGCATTAGTTTCATGAACAGTGGCTACTTTCTTAAGATTTACCCTTGGATTTACCCTTTCAGAAGGCCATTGAAAATTATTGGTAGTCATTTTTTCAATTAAAGCATAAGCGTCATTAAATGATTTTGACATCAATGATCCACTAACAGCGACATTGATAATACATCTAAGAGATCCAGCTGATCCATTGTAAGATTTTTGAATTATTAACCAATCTGGTATATCATGGTGTAGAAACTTTCTTAAGAGTTCTTTAAATCATTCCCATGCTTCATAAATAGATTCCCCTTCAAACTCACTAAAAGATGTAATATCATTTCTAAGCTTAGCAGTTTTTTATGGTGGAAAATATTTAGCAAGAAATTTATGTGCTAAATCACTCCAAGTTCTGATAGATCCAAGTGATAACGAATGTAGTCATATCTTAACTTTATCCCTCTGTGAGAAAGAAAATAATATAAGTCAAATAGCATCATCTAATACACCATCATATTTAAATATAGCACACCATTCGAGAAAATTGGCAAGAAGTTGGCGCTCCCCCAAACTGATTATTTGATACCATTTGAATTATGGCGGGTTTAAGCTCAAATGAATTAGTCACTACTACGGTTTTTTGAATACTACAATGAAGTTCATCCACCATAGGGTTTTCATAATCCACCATAGGGCTTTCATAATCTCATAAAGGTCTAAATTCTTTAACATTTTGATTATTTTGATTTGTCATTTCTTAAAATTTTTCAATAATTTTTATTTTTTTAATTTTTCTAATAGTTCTTTCTAATTCAGAATCGTAAGGCACAAGTCCTGTGGAACCAAAACTACACATACATTACTATAAAATATAATAAAATAAAATAAAAGCACACAAACAAGAACTTAATATATAAAAACAACACTATAATATTCCTATAATAAATATTAAAGTTTACATAAAACTTTGTAAAAATAAAACTGTTTGCTTTCTAAAAACTTTTTTTTATAATTTTGTTGTGTCTGACAACGATGCCAAATACTTGATCCTGATTCTTTGGTATAGATGTAAAATGTGATGTATGCAATTACATGCTTAATTTCTTTAATAGTTATTCTTAATTTGCAATAAAGTCAAAAACTTGATCCAAAGCAAAAGCTAGGCAAGTTTTCCACTATGAAAGAAATAAGAATACAATTATAATATTTAAATATGAGATACTACGCAAGTATAAGTATCATTATCAAGTAAAATAGGACTTTTTGATTAAGCCCCGAATATCGAACCCATAGGGAAGACTATCAATATGCACTTAAGAAAATTAGAAAATTTAGATGACAAAAATCTACTTAATAAAATATTCTTACTTAAACTTCAGATGTTATAATAAGAATGAAAATTTGATTCTTTTTGTAATTTTTCTTTTTTTATAAAAATAAAATAAACAACTAATTAACTTAACTACATATTTGCAAGATGAAGTCTATATAAATAAAATATCTTTTCCTTATCATGAATCAGTAATAAATATAAAAATTTTGTTGTGGAAGTATGCTAAATGTGTTGTGCAAAATAGGAGCAATAATATTCTTTACCCTTACTAGAGATACTATAAAAAACATTGGTTAATCTATAGTTTGAATAGTCTTGAAAACCGGTTAGGTAGGGAAGATACTAGCACTCACTCTAGAGTTTCCTCTTCTCCCTCCACCTGGGGGCTAATATCTGTATCAAAACCTAAAATTATAAATCAAATTGGGGGCTTTAGCCTGTCACTCTAAAGTCCTCCAATTCTAGACCCGTGAAAAGTTTATTTCCCTATTTAATTGCACTCAATCCCATGAAATACATTCTCATTCATGAAATAAATATGTGATTTTAACCATTTGTTGAGTGATACAATACCATCTCAGATCTTATATGTTCTCACAATAGGTATTAATACCTTATTTGGCCAAATCAAGAAGTAAATGAAGTGCAAGGTTTAAAATCATCATAACTTCTTCCAATATTTAAGTCTAATACTTAACACAACATCCTTTAAACAACTAATTGTTTATCATTTTAAGAAAAAGATAAAGAAAACTACTCAGAATTCATGGATAAAACACAACCACACATGAGTTTAAAAGTAGAAATCATACAGACAAACAAGAAATCAAGATTAAAACCAAGTGTAGTCACAAAGATAAACACTTATCTTAAATCCTCTCCACAAAATGTCTTAAAGTTCCTTCAAATTCTCTTCCTTCACTCGCAATACAAACTAACACTCAAAAGAAAAAGAAAGTGGTCGGCGGTGGCGATGACGGTCACTTGGATGGATGATGGTTGTAAAATATGATGGGTGGTTGGCCTCTTGTCTTGATGATCCCAGTCGTCTTAAGAAAATCAAAAATGTACCTTGGTGTCCCTTCAAAATGTGTCTCCATTCAATGAATCTTCTAGAAGTTGCCTCCTAAGAAGCCAATTTAATTAATTTTCATGTCCATGGGATATTTTCCACATTTTTACCAAGGGTTGCTTCAAACACCTCTTCAAAAATTCATCTAAATTCAATGAATCATCAAATAACTACTTCTGGCGCTTAAGCGTTGGGTACCTGGCGCTTAAGTGTAGGGCACCTGGCGCTTAGGAGTGAGCCTTTGGCGCTTAGGCGCCCTAGTTCATTTTGGCACCTTTCTTTATTTTTGCTCCAAATTTGACCCTTTTTCTCTCCTTTTAGCATTTTTCATCTATTTGATTGAATCTGAAAGAAAAACACACAAATACATTTCATTAAAGTGCAATATCTCAAAAATAGATATAAAAATGTGTATAAAAATACTATATAGTTTATGTGTGTCACCCACCAATTGAATCACATCCTCTTTTAACACTGACTCCTCCTCATTAGGTGGATTGGAGTTAAATCCATGAGGAAAAGAATGTTCATTATTATAATAGCCTTGATTATTCCAACTACATGTCCGATGAAATTGACTATCTTCCCAAAATTGGTCTTCTCCTCCAAAATTATTATTCCTGTTAAAATTCAAATGATTTTCCCAACCTTGATTGTAATAATTGGAATAAGAATTATATATCTCATGGCTAGTTTTAAAATAGTTAGGCTCAATGAATTGTACAAATAAATTTTCCTTAATAATTGGGGGTCCTTGAAGATAACTTTCTATGTATTGATCTAACTTCCTCTCAATATCTGCAACCTGAGAAATTAAAATAGTAAGCATATATTCTTGAAAATTTGCCACTCTCTGAAGGTTTACTCTTTCAACGCTATTAGCATTATAATCCAAATCTGAATATTCATTATATTGTTGATCCGTCATTTCTACATTAAATTCATGGTGTCTTTTCAAATCTCTCCCAAAAGTTCTCTTCAGATTTGACTTGTAAAATTCAAGGACTGCAACTACAGATACAATTCTAAAGACTTAAATAATAGGACAAATATCAAAAATATTTTTAGTATTTTGAATTTTCTTTAAAATAAACACATAATAATTAAACACACTAGATAATATTATAAATCCCAAATCTAAGTCTTATAGGTTTAATTAAAATTCACCTAAAGTTTCTACTGTAGCTTCCCCGACAACGGTGCCAAAAACTTGATGTGTCCCTATTGTGTGTTATTTTTCTACGTGTTTTAAGTCGATTTAAATCCTTAGTAATTGTGCCAAAAACTTGACCAATTCTGAAATTACCCAGTAATTTAGCTTCCAAAATATGGTCAAAAACTTGACCCAATTTATATTTTGCAGTTAAAATCAAAATGTTATGAAATATATAAAATAGTTCACACATTAGTGGCTCTACACAAGTGTTTGTATTGCTTCAAGTAAAATAGGTCTTTCTTTAAAAACCCAGTATCGATCCCACAGAGAAGCGTAGTAAGAAATCCCTTAGCCTAATTCTAGTCAATCAATTCTTAGTTTGGAATATGGAAATTCTTATGATAATAACATAAATCACAATATTCAAACTATAACAATTAAAGTAAGAAAGACAAGTTAAAATGAGTTTAATTAATGCTAACAGAAATGTAACTAAAAGAACTAAGTTTACTAAACTAATTTCTAAACTTCAAAGTTAAATTTACTAAGACTAAACAAAGTTTTGTGATGATAAGTTCAAATTTATGAAAGCATACTTCCCCTTTACAATGAGTACATGGTTAGTGAAGTAATTAAAATCATTTAAAATTATATATAAAATTGTATTGTGCCAAATAGAAGCAATCCTATTCTTTACCCTCTTTCAAGTGCATAAAAAACATCGACTAATCAAGAGTTTGGTCACTAATATATGTTTAGGTTGGGAGGATACCGGCTCTCACTCCAGAGCTCCCACTTCTCCCTCGCCTGAGGGCTAACAATCCTACATTAGTTTTCAATCAACTGGACCAAATTGGAGTTTTAATCTGTCACCTTAAAATCTCTAATTTTGTGTCCAATAAAGTACATTTCCCTATTTATTTGAATCATCACTATTTATTGACATTAAAATCGTATAAAACAAAATCAATTCTTGACAAAACCAAATATCATTGTAGGGAGAAGGATAAAGAAGACAAATCAGAATTCATGAGAAGGATACGACAAAACATGGATTTCATATATAAAAATAAGTTTACAAAATAAAGAAAAAAAAGAACACAACTTGTCTCACACTCCTTCCCAAGAAAGTCCCTAGAAATTCCCTTTAAGTGCTTTCTCTTTTACAATCACACTCAATTCTCTCCTAGAAATGTAATGAAGAAGAAATCTCACCTTCTCTCTTCTCTTATAACCCTAAAATAAAATCCTCTCTTCTATAAAGCCTTCCTCTCACTCTCACCCCACACTCATGCCCTAGACTCTTCTCCCTATAAATTATGGGCTGCCTTCTTTCAAAAAAAATTCAAAATTCCCTCCCAAATTCATTCCAAAAGTCACACCTTTTGAATCCCAAAAGACTTGTCCATTCATTCAAGAGACATATCCCTTTATTAAGGAGCATTTTAAAGTATCTATATGCATTGAATCACTCCATGTGGCTTTTGAATCATTTGGAGCCTTAAAAATCCGCTCAAAATTTGTCCTGAACCACCTTAAACTGTCTTAAATTGTCTGTGTCACCTCAGGCACCAGTTTTGGAACCTCAAGCGCCAATTTTCTAAATTTTGGCACCTCAGGCGCCACCCTGCAGCAGCTCCACTGTTTGGCTCCGTTTTAGCTCAGTTTTGCCTTATTTCAGTTCTGTTTCGCTCCTAATAGATATACCTACAAAATAAGCATGAAAATAACCTTTCTTTAAAGTGTAATTTATTCAAAAACATGTAAGAAATGTAAAGTATATTAAGCATAGAAAGACATTGAAATGGGTCAAGTTAGAATTTTGTTTCTTGCTCGTTTTTACTTTAAATTGCACCATTTTTGCTTCATTTTTCCAAAAGTTCATTTCTTGTACCTGAAAACAAAAATATGCAAAATACCTTCTTTTAAAGTGTAATATCATTAAAAATCATTAAAATTGAGCATAAAATAGATATGAAAAAGTAGGTAATTTTTAGGCGTGTCAAAATCCACGAAACTTAAATGTTACTTGTCCTCAAGTGATTATTTTACTACATAAAAATATGACTTAGGATAGAAATTAACTTATAAACTTTTATACTTTTGTTTATTAAATAAAATAGTATAATTTAAGAAAAACTTTTAATAACTTAGATTAAAACTATAAGTATAAATGCTTAATAATCAAATCTAAGATTTCTGAATCTCCATTAATTTCAAGAAGAACTGTAATTTGTTATATCAAGGATACTTAGAATATCCATATGAAAAAGAATTTCATGAAAACTTTACTATTAAGAGCGCTAATACTCAAATATAAGTTTAGAAAATGTAATAAAGCATTTTCCTCAAGTTGATTCAAGTGAAGCCAATTTTTATTAGGCATTTCCTCAAGCTTCTCCTCATATTTATTTTTTCTTTTTTTTTCTTTTTTTTTCCTTTCTTTTTCTTTTTGGTTTTTTTCTTTTATTTTTCAAGTGAGGGTTACTATATCTGGATAGCCTTTAATAATTTCGAACTTCACTATCCTCATCTTAAAGTTAAAACTTTTTACATTTCTTCACTTTATAAATTTATATTAGTTTTTATGATTTTTAATAAAGTCTCATTCTTTTCTTCTTACATAATACTCTAAGATTCTTAATACTCCAAAAATATAATTTCTTTTACTTTAAATAGAAAAACATAGTCTTATCATTTCATACCAAATATCTTTAACTTTAGAATTAACCTTCGTTATTAAAAACTTTTACCTACATTTACCATAATATTTATAAACATAAATATAGTCATTTAAAGTTAAACTCTAATATCCAAGGTCATGTTAAATTAATTTTAAAAATATAGTTAATTTAGGACAAATAAATTTTAGTTTACTTCTTTTTAAAAGGAATTTTTCTTTCCCTCAAACTTGAATTTTTAAATATTTTACACTTAATTCCACAAAATGTAGCAGGAAGAAAAAATAAAAGTTGAATCTACTACCTACTAAAACATCCTATCAATTTCATATAAGTGCATAATCTGGATAGAATGACTGCAGAAGAAATCAAATCTAGCCTAAAACATGCCTGCAATAAAATTAAACTAAAAGGAAGTATGCTAACTTTAAAATTTATTTCTCTTCCTATCGCCAAACTTGATTTTAAACATGTATAAAATTCAATATAGAAAATATAAGCAGAAAGAAAAAAAATTCAAAAATTCTATCTATCACAAAAATCTACAAGTATTCATCTTGACAAAATAATATGCAATAGAAAGTAATTCTAAACTAAAACATGCTCAATAAAATGGAAAGAAAGGTCTAACAAGCATAACAACATCAGCATTGGAATATATATTTATGTTTTCTCCAAATCTTTTTATTATTGTAACACGAACACAAACACACGTGATAAATGAGGTCAATTCTTCCTTTAACTCATTGCATCTCACTAACTTACTTCCAATTTCTAACGGAATCACTACACAGATATATTGGGTACTTATAAATGAGTTTATAGACTCTATTCCCAAAGAAAAGATTATTCCTGATATATTGGTTCACGTGCACCAATCTGAGGCATCACGATATTCTTATAATTAAGCACCTCTAACATTTATAAGGATAGTGTAAATTCCTCCACATGTTACTCATAAAATAGGTTAGCTACTCCTATCAAATGAAAATAAAGTTAGAGAAAAGAAGTAACAAAATTGAGATGGAACTGTCAATGTTTAAATTAATGATGTCTCTTGTAAAACTTAAGTCCGGGCGAGGCCCGAGTTGTAGTGGACTCGTAAATTCAACTACTAGAAGAGAATATATAAGTTTAGTCATGATAAGAAGTTAAGGAATCACCTCCCTCATGACACTAAAACCTAATCAAACCATTAACAATCCAAACATCTACCAATCATCAATCAAACTAATCAATCCACAATAAAGCAAACACAATACAACACTAACAATCATGACTCTCCAACACACTAAATCAAACCACACTTATAACTATGGGTTGTCTCCCATAAAGCGCTTTGTTTAACGTCGCCAGCCTGACAAATGATTCCACCTGGATCAAAATTTCATTTATGTAATCCTTGATCAATCACCCAATCTTTTCTAGATCTAGGGATTCCTACAAAGTCCTTGAATTTAAAATTTTCTTTCAGCTCTTCCTTTTCAGATTGACTCATATCCTTGTTCCTCATATTTCTTTCTAGATCCAATATTCTTCTAGTGATTTTCTCAATTTTCATATTAAAATCATCCTTAAATTTTATAAGAAATGGACCTTTATAAGACACTTCATGATCTCCCAAATTTTGGATTGGATTCTCTTTAGTTAATTCAAATTCTGGATCAAATTCTTCTAGGTTATGCTTTTGTTTAGGGTTGTCTTTCAATTCTCCCCCTTGGTACTGAGTAATTGGTAGAGGTGGTCTTTCTATATTTTTTGTAGTTGAAGAATAGGTTTTTCATATTTCTTAGGAAATTTTTCATTTGTCTTTCAATCTCCTTATCCTCATTTCTCAACTCAAAGTTCTTTTAGAACATCTCCTCGAATTCTCTTCTAAATATTAGTTCGATAATTTTAAATTGCTCATCATTCATCTCCTTAGGGTTTATCTCAGGGTCACTAGGTAAAATCTCTAGGGGTAATTGTTAATCACATTAATAATCTAACCTAGTTGGTTTTCTATATTCCTTATTGCGACCTC
>NW_018250345.1:61335-61735 GCF_001263595.1 Phalaenopsis equestris | reverse complement strand
AAAAGTTTAATATTATTCATAGAATCTTCATTGCCTATCATCCTCAAACTAGTGTATTAGTTGAAGTTTATAATAGAGAAATTAAACAAATACTTGAAAAGACTGTAAACCCTAGTAAAATAGATTGGTCCACTAGATTGGATACTGCATTATGGGCTTACAGGACTGCTTATAAAACTCCTATTGGAATGACTCCTTACAGCTTGATTTTTGGAAAGACTTGGCACTTGCCAGTAAAATTGGAGCATAAAGGATATTGGCCGATTAAAGAATTCAATTATAATTTGAAAGATGATGATAAAAAGAGACTGTTACAATTAAATGAATTGGAAGAATTAAGAAATGAGTCTTATGATAACGATAAAAATTATAAGAAAAAATTAAAATTATGGCATGATCG
>NW_018250345.1:60249-61294 GCF_001263595.1 Phalaenopsis equestris | reverse complement strand
CAGGACAAGAAGTTTTACTTTACAACACTAGGCTGAAGTTATTTCCTGGGAAATTGAAGTCTCGTTGGTTAGGACCCTTTACTGTGACTCAAGTTTATACTTACGGAGCTGTTGAAATTAAAGATCAAAAGACGGGAAATAGGTTTAAAGTAAATGGACATAGATTAAAACCATATTATGAGGGTAAAAGACCAAATTTTAAAGAGCTTTTACTGATCAGTCAACCTGAATAACACCTGAATAGGTCAGGCTGACGATGTTCAACCAAGCGCTTTATGAGAGGCAACCCATATTTATATTTACTTTATTCGCAATTATAGTAGTTTTTATTTGAAATTATTGCTAGTTTATGGTAGTATTAAACTCAACTACTCTTATTTACCCTTGAATTATCATAAAAATTGGATCCATGAAGAAAAATTGTAACGCATTCGGACTAGAGCGAAGCTATCAAAATTTTGCTTTGGGCGCCGACGGTACCCTTGACGCCACCAACAGCGGATTTTCCCTGAGAGTCCAGACAAATTAATGCAGAAGCTTGCCGACGGCGCCACGGAGGTCCCTAACGCCCCCGCCGACGGCGAGACCGACGAATGGACGTTTATGCGGGTTCAAATGGCAGTTTTTGTGCGGGAATAGTCTTTTTAAACTCAAAAATTCAAATTCCAGTTCATATTTTCCCTCCAAAAATGAAGTGAAACTCTACCAATTTCATTCCCATGGCATCCAATTCCCCTGATAATCCCAGAAGGCGAGTTTTCAATCGACGAAAGTTTATTACTGCGGAAGCGCAGTGAATCTTCAACAAGTTGCCGATGAAGAAAAGATTAATCAAGGAATGAGGATTCGTGAATCACAGATTGAATAATCCCACGACGGATATTGAAGAAACGATAGTGCGGTGAAGATGAGAAGTGTTGTGCTACACTACTGCCGCCGTGGTGGTTCTAGTGGTGAAAGAGTTTTATGCAAATTTGCATGTAATCAACCAAGGAGTTGTTTATGTGCAAGGAAGATGGATCACTTTCACTCCTGCACGGATCAA
>NW_018250345.1:57274-60157 GCF_001263595.1 Phalaenopsis equestris | reverse complement strand
AATAAGAGAAAACGGGTATGTTAGTTTTTCTGCAACACTTCTGAATCCCGTTTTGAAACATTGGCACTTTTTAATTTCTATGAAACTGTTACCGACAATTAAGATCGGTAAAGTTTCTAAGAAAAGTGTCATTTTGAATTACTGCATCCAAGGGGACTGTCAATCGACATTGGATCTATAATTGTGAAGTCATTTTTAGGCTTGATCTTTCACGAATCAACTTATGGGCTTGGACACCCCCCCTCCACAATTTTCTCACTTTGCAGTCAGTTCCAAGTGTCCTATGAAAATTTGGAAAAGGTACTGCTGCCTTGGAAGCCTTTGGCTCCAACTGAAAGATTCCCAATTTTTGAAGATGAAAATGATATGGTCATGATAGTTGATCAATCATCTCAGAATTCACTACCAATTCAACCCTTAATTCCTGATAAAACTTTGGGGATCCTGCACCGAATCAAGAAATTGGAAAAGGAGGTACAAAATTTCATGTATGGAATTAATAATATCTCTGATTTCTTCGATCATCTGGACTGGAGGATGAGGGAACATTTCGAACGTTTGGGACATTTAGAAGATAGTTTGATATGATTGATGTGGAGGATGAAATTAATTGAGGAGGATTCTACTAAAGAATTTCCATCCGACCCATCTACAACCTCTTCGTTCATGTGCATTCAATGGGTGATATTCGAGGAGAATCGAGTACCGAAGCTGAGGATTAGTAGATTTATATTACTATCTATATGTTTATCTATGTATTTTGATTTGAACTTTATATTTGCTTTGCTTTAGAATTATTCTTAAATAGTTGAGACTAAGCATAGATAAGCATAGATAGTTTTGTTTTCAGCATTTTGAGTGTTGTGACTTGGATTGCGACGCTGAATTAATGTATTGAGGAAGAGAAAATACCAAACTTGGGTGTGTTATGTAACATATATTGTTCCCCTTAGAATTTATATATATATATGTGATCTTTTGTGTTGTAAAAGTTTATATGTGCTAAGTACATCATTTAGTTATTTAAAATTATATCTATAATGATTAAACGGATGTTGTTTTTGCATGGAATTGATCAAAATTGCAAAAATCTGGAATTTGGACAAAAATTAAAAAAAAACAAAAAAGCCCCGCCGACGGCGCCCTCGACGCCGCCGACGGTGAGATTTTCCCGAGACTTAGGATTTATATTCCAATTAAGCGCGCCAACGGCGAGCTCACAAAAAAACCTTTAACCGCGATTTTGACCAGTCAACTGCCACTATTCATCATCCCCTTCCTCCTAAAAATGCCATTTTTGACCTAGGGCTTAAGAGATCTTGGATTAGGAGGCAATTTCAAGACTTTTTGTCACCGGATTTGATCATCTCTAGGTAAGAGCTTCACTCCAAGCTAAAAATATTTAATTTTCACCATTAATTTATGCCACATTGAGGAGATCCAAAAAATTTTGGAATATCCAAAAAATTTGGGAATGTAAAGAAAATTTGGGAAGAGATTCATGGATCTTATAGTTGAACTCTTAGAATTACTATTGGAAGCCATGATTTACATATTCGAAGAAATTTGTGGAGTTTTTCTATAATTTGATTAGATTAAAATGGCTCCACGACAAAAGAGAATAATTGAGTTCGACGAGTCTTGCTTCGTCAATGCGATGGCTCAAACAAAATTTACTTCCATATTTAAAGGAAAGAAGTGCATAAGTGCGATACTTCAAAGAAAAAAATCTATTCAAGATTGAGTTTTTGAGAGTCCGGGAGGAGAAATTGAATAGGGAGCGGAGGTGGGAAAGTGGGAAAACTTTTGTTACACCTCCAATAAAGCTGATGCAAATGTTGTGAATGATTTCTACGCCAATGTGATTTTTTCTGATGACGGAATCTTTCAAGTGTGTGGATTCCCTGTTGAGTTTACTGCCGCCTGCATCAACACTTTTTATGAATTCCTAGACTCTGACAGCTGCCAATATGAATCCTTTAGTACAATGGAAGGCCCCCTCAATGATGTGATCAACTTTCTCACCGATGGGAAAGGAACATGGAAGATAAAGCAGCGAGAGAGGGTAAATTTTTCTGCTTCCACGCTGAGTTCCACCTTTAAGGCGTGACACTATTTCATTTCCTCTACTATGTTACCAACCTATCACCATATTGAGGTAACTAGAGATAGAGCTATTCTAAATTTTTGTATTCAGAATAGTTCAGAATAGATGAACTATAAATTTGGGGAGAATAATTCTTAAGAATATATGACTACGACAAGAGGTCAGACTAGTGGAGGGCCAGGAAATCGTCAAGGACATCCTGGACTTATTTATGTAATTTGCAAACTTTATGGAGTAGAATTTGAAGATGAAGAATAGGTCTATCCTATGAAACCCATTAGTGAAGCTAATTTGAAAACTTATGAATCCCATGAGAAATGGAGAACTGGAAGTAGAAGTCAAGAACCTTCTACTAGTAGAGATGTCCCCTCTACAAGTTATGACTTTCCACCTTCTAGTTCCCCTGCCCTCTCTGATTTGATGAATGAGTTTACCTTGCAGTGGAAGAGCATAGAATTGATAAGTGAAAGGATTGGATGTTTAGAACGTCGACACTAGTGAGTACCTGCAGCACCTGCAGAGGCATTCTGATTTTGAGATAGCTTATTATGACGCTCAGGCCCGACACTACAGAGGAGAGCCTGATGTTACATTTCTTGAATGCCCCCGATAGACTCTGTATCAACCCAATCTACTTGTTGATCAAGGCGATGAAGATATAGCTTGGGATTTTGATATTGAATGAAATTGATGTACTTATGTTTGTATTTTTATTTTATGTAATCTTTTTGTAATAGAAATGGATGTTTATGTATTTGGACTTTCATTTTGTGTAC
>NW_018250345.1:54966-56179 GCF_001263595.1 Phalaenopsis equestris | reverse complement strand
GTTGAAGTATGAAATCAAACTGACCCCATAGTTTTCATAGTTTAAAATGAAATAGCATTGTACCTCAAATCCTGTATCTATCCCAAAGGATAAACACAAGATTTGAGAGTGAGGCTCGATCAAATAAACTAAGGAAAGTATGACGTCCGTTTGGTCTGTGAAACCTTTGTATTTGCCAATAAGTTCCCCTATTTTATATAAAGTATTAAATAGGGTTTATATTAAGCTGGGTTCATACATGCTTCCTATAAGGGCAAGCCCCTATAGTTAATTACATCCTAAATGACCAAAGTCACCTAAGAAGACTCTCGATAAAAATCAGAAAATTATACCTTCAAGAAATTTCAAAGGGTAGGACTCTTCAGTGAAATCGAACGTAGAGGTGTGAAAATGGTATTGGTTCAAATTTGGAACATTTTATTGTAGAATCCAAAGGAGGAAGAACTAGGGGATGTCAGGGGTCCAGAGGCGAACCTTGGTGACTTCCCAAGCTATCCTAATGTTTGGCTTAAATTTAGAGGAGAAAAATTTAAGTGTTTCATTCTGCAAATTTTATTAGTTAGGGCTTACATTTGTGTGAAATGATCACACAAATAGCTTGGAGGATGTGAGGATTTAGGTCGTGAAAAACGACAACCTCAGAATCCTAAGACGAGTTAGGGCTTATATTGTATAGCAGGGCTATGCAAAGGCCTAAAGATAATGTAAGGATTTACGTTGCATAAGCAAGCAACCTCGAAGTCCTATGGCTTTTTGGTTTAGGTCTATGGAGGGAAGATTGGTTTAGCTGGGGAAGACAGGTAGGATTTACGTTTCATAAGCAAGCAACCTCGAAGTCCTATGGCTTTTTGGTTTAGGTCTATGGAGGGAAGATTGGTTTAGCTGGGGAAGACAGGTTTTGCTGTTGAAGATGGCTGTGCTTCCCACCATGCTACTTCCAAGCTCTTCACTGTGATGAGTTTAAGTTTTCTGGTGTGTCAAGTTATGATGTCAAATCAGGTGGCCATATGGTTGAAGTTCTTTAAATTTTATGGGGGCATGTTAAAGTTGATTAGAGAGAAACCAATTAGGATCCCACGGTTCCCTCATTCCGACACCACTATTTTTTATTGGATTCACTTAGTCCAAATGAACATACTAAACTCAACTTAATGAGTTCCATAATTTCATTTAGACCGTGGGAAACCTTGTTAGCAACCGTAGGTTACCTCCT
>NW_018250345.1:53746-54709 GCF_001263595.1 Phalaenopsis equestris | reverse complement strand
TTTTAAACTTATTATGTTGCTTAATAATTCATCTTATAAACACCCTTAGTGCTCAGTGAGCATTGATGTCTCAATTATCCCTAAGAAAGGGGTAATTATCATTTGTCATTCGATTTAAGAATTATGTGGGTGAAGACCCTTAAAGGGGCAAGTTAGTGTAATATGAATACTTAGCCAAATTTTAATCCTAATTGGGCTTAGTGGTGTTTCAAGGATGTTCGATATAATTATGTTTATTTCTCTAATCCTTAATCAATTTTTGATTTAGCCTAAGTCACCACTAAGCCCTTAAGGCCTAAGTGAGTGTCTTAATTAGTTTTGAAAAGGTTTAAGCTTTAAGTGGTCATGATTCATGATTTGGATTCTATTTGAATGTCAAAACAAGGGTATTAAATTGATTAGTTATTGACTTTAAAAGTCATACCTTTAAGTCGAGGATCATTTAATTTTAATAAGCTTCCAAATTTTAATACGTTAGAAATTTATTAATCTTAATTAAGAAAGTGAGATTGGTTTCTACCAATTAACCCCTTTGTGTTTCAAACATCAGTTTAATATATGAATATCAGAGGTTACCCATTTTCCCTCCTTGAATTAGGCCTGAGTGTTAATTAAGGCAAGTTATCCAAAATTACACATTTGCCCATAAGGCTCTAACACCTCATAATTTGTCAAATTCAAATGACTTTAAAATTTTTATCCTACCTCATTCATGGGTCAATTAAGACATCAGAGGAGAAAATGTGATTTTTCAAAATTTAATTTAACTGATAAAATAATTTTTTTCCAAAAATAGGATTTTTCAAAGAAAATTGCTAACATGACCAAGGTAAAATATAATCCCTTGAAATTTTTAATGGAGATAGACCTAGACCAGAGAAGTTTTTGGATCAAATTTCACAATTTTTTGAATTCTTTGTGATTTATTAGAATTATTTTAAGTTTTGGGTTATTTAATAAAAA
>NW_018250345.1:52552-53652 GCF_001263595.1 Phalaenopsis equestris | reverse complement strand
AGAGGAGCAAATTTTATATTTTTCTAATTTTTCTTTGATTTATTGGAATTATTTTAGTGAAAAATTTATTTTTAGCCTTTTAAAAATTATTTTTAAGCTTTGAAATCCAATATCTTTACTTTGAAAATCAGGAAAAATATTCTAATTGTTCCTAAGTAATTAGGAAGCAATTTAGAACATTTCCATGAGTTTTATTATTTTTGTGAATTTTTAATTATTTTAAATATTTAAAATAGGCTAAAAAAATCAAATTTCTATCTTAAATATCATTTTATTTTTAGAAAATACCTCTGATCACAGAGAACTCAAAAAACTAAGTTTCATAATTTTTTGAGTTATGTCTTGATTTTTAAAAAATCATTTAAGTGCTAAGAGTGATATTTAACTTTAAAAATAAATTTAAGTTGTCAAATTAACTCAAAATATTTTTATGATGAGTTCTCTGGATCATAAATCACAGTGGAGATAAAAAATAAGTCATTTAAATGTTTAAATTTTCCAAAATTAATTATCTTAATGATTTAGTGTTTGTAAAATTTAAGGACATTTTAAATGACTTGACCCATGAAATTATTTTCATAGGTTTCCCTAGTCATGGTGGACCTTACAAAATTTTGTTAGGATTTTATAATCAATATGCTAATTTCCATGATTATTTCAAGGAAATGATGTGAAATAACTTGAAAAATATGGATCTCTATATAGGAACCTCCTTTGAGTTTGGAAAAATCAGAGAATATTTCCTCTTACAAAGGCTACAACATGTCAAAATTTTAAGCCAAGGTGATGTGTCAATATTGATGTGTCAATATGCATGGACATTCAAATGATTCAAAACAGTTTTTAATTAATTAAAAATATTTTATGCATCAAATGAACTTGAAAGATATTCTACATTATTCTCCTCTGTTCACTAAGCAAGAGGGTATTTTTATTTTATTTTTGTGATTTTTCTACACAAAGTTATGTATTTTCTAAGTTAAGGGTATTTAAATAAATAGAAAAAGGCCCTATTTATCTATTTAAACAGCGCGTGCTGATTAGATCTTAGGCAACTCCGAAGGCATGCGTGGCGGGCTCTGGGTGGACGCCAACGTCAA
>NW_018250345.1:52157-52381 GCF_001263595.1 Phalaenopsis equestris | reverse complement strand
TATGGACTCGTCTAAGTGAGACAAACACAACCATACGGTTAAGATGCCATGAAATCAAGCTTAAGTAAATGGGGAATCAAAATAAGCTCGGGAGGAGGAGGAGTTTTATACCCTTACTCTCAGGAGGGAGGATTCGATCAGAGGTGGTCGGCACGTTCTTTTGGGTCCAAGGAGGCTAGGGATTGAGTCTCTGGTCTTGGTGTAAGGCCTAGGTATGAATTCGA
>NW_018250345.1:49300-50421 GCF_001263595.1 Phalaenopsis equestris | reverse complement strand
AGTGTAGTGAGTGCCTTAGCTCCAGACCAACACCCAAGGTCAACCCTAAGGTCTAGCAATCCTAAGGGTGACTCATCTTGAGTTTCCCCCATAGTGATCCCACCTACTAAGTACTTAGAGGTTGAGACCAACATGTGGAACTTCAGGTTGAGTAAAGAAGAGGGTAGAATTTCTAATGGTTAGGGTGCCATGTCTAGTTTTCTAGGAATAGTCAACAGGAAGAGTCCTATGGCTAGACCCTAGGCTACTGAGGAGGAAAAACTAAACCTCAACCAAAAATGAGGTCAACAAGGTCTTTTACTACTAGAGTTCTCATGAAGTTCCTATCTTTTAAATATTCTAAGTGACTTAATATTGCAACATATAGTTATTCTTGAAATGAATAGAAGACTAGAACTCTTAAACTTGATGACTAGATAATCTTGTTGCTACAGAGCTAATTCAATTACTTGAATTTTTTCTGAAAATCTCACCATGATATTTATTTAAATCAAACTTATAGCATTTCTGAATTAAAACTTTACTACAGTAGATCATAACTTTTATATAGTCCTAAAATTACTTGAGGACAAGAAATAGTTAAGTTTGGGGGATTTTGACCAAAGGAAGATAAGTTGAGATTTTCATACCTACTTTATACTGTTTTTAATGATATTGCACTTTAAAGAAAGGTATTTTTTATGTTTTGTTGCAGGAATGATGAATTAGGGTCATTGGAGCAAAAAAATACAAAAAGGAACGAATTTTGAGTGAAAAGGACCAAAATGTGAACATTTGAACTAGGTCGCCGACGGCGCCCTCAACCCCGTTGACGGTAATTTTTTCCCGAGACTACGGGATAAAATTTTTCAGAAGCCCGCCGACGGCGCGCTCGAGGCCACCGCCGACGAGATTGACGGTTATGCCTACTCAAGCTTTGTACTGAAGCTTTGGATAAGGCCAAATTTTGATAAGGCCAAATTTTGAAGGGATGCTTAGGCAACTCTTGGGAAAGCTCATCCATAACTTTAAAAGAATATTTTGGCCGAAAATTGGAGAGTCTCTGTAGTCAAGAGCCCTTGAGTCTCGAGCCCCTGGAGTCTACAGGCGGCGTGGTGGGGGGCGGGGGGTGAAAGAGGGGG
>NW_018250345.1:13315-49140 GCF_001263595.1 Phalaenopsis equestris | reverse complement strand
TTAGAGATAAGTTATTTACTTGTTGTAGTTTGTATGACTTTGACTTTATATATGAATTCTGAGTTTTGTTGTGTTTTCCCTATGAGTTATGAGTAATTTTCTCTATCTTTCTCCTTATCTCGAGATTTGTGAAATGGTTATTTGAATTGGCGAAACCATGAAAATATTTAAGAAATTGTGATAATCTTTTCACTTCGATCTTAATTTATTTTCAATATGGCCAATTGATTTGTTAAAATATGTTGAGTTTTATAACTAAAGTGATGATTACATCCAAGATCCACGGAGGTCAAAGTCCTTGGAAGTTGGGTGCAAATAAATAAGGAAATATTATTATCGGGCGTAGAATTTGGAGATTTTAGAGAGACAGACTAAAGTCCCCAATTCGGTCATATCGTTTAGGTGCTGAAGTGTAGATGTTAGCCCTCAGGTGAGGGGAACGTGGGAGCTCCAAAGTGAAAGTCGATATCGTTCCAGCATAACCACAGATTCAGTAAACAAGCATAGGATTAGTCAATGTTCTTTATGCCTGTACCAAAGAGTAAAGAATAGGTATGCTCCTATTTGGCGCAATATAAATTGAACTAATTCATTTTATCCATTCACTATAATTTCTTGACAAGGAGAATGATGCTTTCTTATGCATTGAATATCACAATTAAACCCTACTTTATATCATCAGTTATTTATTATTTATTAAAATTATTCATTTATTTCAATTGCCTATTAGTGACAGATAAGCAAATTGAACGTCCTTGTTGTGATTAAAGTATTGCTTTTCTAAGGTCTTAGTCCGTAATTCTAAACTACTCCCTGTGGGATCGATATTTAGGACTCCATTAGAGCCCTATATTACTTGAGTGATATGTATACTTGCGTTGATAAGTGTGGCTTTACAATTATTGAATATTTAATACGTCTATATTTATCTTATATTTTAAGCGTACATAAAGTCGTTGTCAAGTTCTATATGCAGTCCTCTAAGCCCACAAAGCATAATCAAATTTTACCGACCAATCCATTTTTGTTGGATTTAAAAATATTTCCATAATTCTCTTAATTTCTCGATTGTATAGTTCAGCCAAACTACTTGTTTGAAGATGATAAGCAGTAGCAATCATATGATTTATATGATATTTCTTTAATAACTTCTCCATAATGGCATTCCTAAAATGACTTCCCCCATCAGTAATGATAACTCTCGGCATCCCAAATCCATCAAATATGTTCGTTTTCAAAAATTTTGTAACCAAAACTTTTGCAACACTTTGAGCATCACATCGAGATGAAGCAACAACTTCTATCCATTTGGATGCATAGTCCACTGCTAACAAAATATATAAATTTTTGAAAGATGGTATAAATGGTCCAGATGGTATAAATGGTCCGGTCCCATGAAATTTAATCCCCTTACATCAAATATTTTAAATTCTAGCATATAATTGAGGGGCAACTCATTTCTTCTAGAAATATTGTCTACTCTTCGACATCTATCACAAGTTTTGATATAAGCATTAACATCTCTAAAAATTGTAGACCAATAAAATCTAGATTATAAAATTTGGTATGATGTTTTATCAATAGAAAAATGTCCCCCAAAATCATAATTTTGATATTTTTGGATAATTTCAAAAGTTCCTTCTAGTGGTACACATCTTCGAATGATCAAATCCTTTCCTTGTTTATATAAATATAGGTCATCCAAAAAATAAGTCTTAGCTTCTGAAATAAATTTCCTCATTTGTTGGTATGACATTCAATAGGGTTTAAGATCACTAACAATATAGTTCACAATGTAGCATACCACGGAACACGCCACTCATTTATAGTGAACAATTTTTCATCTGAAAAATGTTCATTAATTTTTTTTTCAAAACAGAGTGATTTTTCTAATCCAAACCTAGACAAATGATCAACAATTTAATTTTTAGTTCCCTTCCGATCTACTATTTTAAAATCAAATTCTTATAAAAGAAGAATCCATTTTATAAGTCTCGGTTTATTATCCTTCTTTTTCATCAAGTACTTAATAGCAGAATGATCTGCATATAACTTTGAAATTTTTATCATATCTTTGTCCTAAAACTGCTCCAATAGCATAATCATTTGCATCACACATAAGTTCAAAAGGTTTTTCCCAATTTGGTGAAACTATAATTGGTGCAGTGATTAATTTTTCTTTTAATAATTTAAAAGCTTTTAGGCATGCCTCATTAAAATTGTAATTTGCATCTTTCTCCAGTAAATGGCATAAAGGCTTAGCAATCTGAGAAAAGTCCTTAATATATCGCTTGTAGACTCCATCATGTCCTCAAAAACTCCAAATTTCACTTACATTTGTTGGATAAGGTAAATTAGCGATCACTTGAATTTTGGCAGGATCAATTTTCATACCTTTTTTGATATTTGATGACCTAATACAATTCCTCCTGCTACCATAAGTTGGCATTTTTCCCAATTAAAGACTAAATTTGTTTCTTCACAATGCTTAAGAACTTTAGATAAAAGTTCTAAACATGACTCAAATGAAGTTCCAAACACTGAAAAGTCATCCATAAAGACTTCAATCTCTTTTTCAATTAAATCACAAAAAATTGCCATCATACATCTTTGAAATGTAGCAGGGGCATTACATAGACCAAAGGGCATTCTTCTAAAAGCAAAAGTACCATAACAACTGGTAAATATTGTTTTCTCTTGATCCTCAGGAGATATTTGAATTTGGTGAGAACCGGTATATCCATCAAGAAAATAAAAGTATTTGTGCCCAGCTAGTCCATCCAGCATTTGATCTAGAAAGCGTAGTGGGAAATGATCTTTCCTAATGGCAAGAATTACTTTTCTATAATCAATGTATATTCGCCTCCCTGTGACTTGTTTAGTAGGTATTAACTCATTATGCTTATTTACAGTTATAGTTACTCCTCCTATCTTAGGAACACAGTGAATTGGACTAACTCATGCACTATCTGAAATAAAGTAGATGATTCCAGAATTTAACCACTTTAAAATTTCTTTCTTAACAACCTCTTTTATAACAAGATTTAATCTCATTTGTTGATCAGCCCTGGGTTTTCAGTTTTCTTCCAGATTAATCTATGCATACAAATTGAATGACTGATTCATTTATATCAACAATTATCCATCTAAAGGCTTTCTTAAATTGTTTCAAAATTTTCATCAACTTTTCTTCTTCTTCATTTGTTAACTTCAAGGAAATTATAACAGGTAAAGTAGCGGAATCACCTTAAAAGGTATATTTTAAATGTTCATGAAGTAATTTCAACTCAAGTTCTGGAGGTTTTTCAATAGATTGACAAGATGATTTATATTTGTCTATCGTGTCCAAAATTTCAAAACTTTCTTGAACATAACTTGATTCTTCTTTAAAAAGGTTTATACATTGATCTAATTCCTCTTCTTGCTCGTGTTCCAATTCTTTTTCTATAGATTTTTCTTCATAATTAGTTTTGAAATGGCATTCGCTCAAATATCTTACCGCTCAGATATATTATAACATCCATTCTGTAGCATTCATCATCTTTACATTTTGTAATGCAGGCATTTCAATGATTTCAAAATATTAAATGTAACAGTTTAATTATTGACGCGCATAGTTAATTCTCCTATATGCACATCTATCATTGCTCTTCCTGTGGCTAGGAAAGGTCTCCCTAAAATGATAGGTATGTCTTTATCTTCCTCCATATTTAGCACAATGAAATCAACATGAAAAATAAATTGGTCCACTTTCACGTGGACATCTTCTATAAACCCTTTAGGATAGGTTATTGAACAATCTGCTAACTGCTCCCAATCTTTTAAATTATGATAATGGCATAAGGTAATGCTTGCAACTAAATCACATAAAGCATTCCCATAAAATTTGTCTCCTATTGCACATGGAATTGTAAAGCTACCAGGATCTTTAACCTTTTGAGGAAGTTTCTTCTGATTTATAGCAATGCACTCCTCACTAAGTGCAACAGTCTCATTATCTTTAAACTTCCTTTTTCTGTTGAGAATATCCTTCATAAACTTTACATTGCTTGACATTTATTCTAAGGCTTCAGCAAATAGAATACTGATTGTAAGCTTCCTAAATATTTCCATAAATTTTGAAAATTGCTTATCAGACTTTTGATGTCAAAGTCTCTGAGGAAATGGAGGTGGTTTTTTTTTCTAAATCAATTTTCGACAAAGAAATAGATCTTTTAGAATCTCTTGGAGCGTCCTCTTTTGATTCTTCAATTACTTCTCTCTCTACTCATTCTCTTTTTGAACCATACCTTCCAACTCTCTTAAACTTCTAAGTTGTACGACTTTAACTTGCTCCTTATTCTGGTCTTTTGGATTTGATTCAGTATTACTAAGAAGTGTTCCTTGGAATCTATTACTTAATGAACTTCTGATTTTCCCAAGTTGATTCCCAATATTTCTAATTGTAGCTCCTTAACATTGTAACTAATTACCCATTTGTAACACCACTTCTCATATAGACAACTTCTTATCCTTGAATTTTGTATTACTGTTGAAACCTATAAGATAAGTAGATTTATAATTCCCTTGGTTATTACAGTTTCCTAATGGGTTTACTTGGTTGTTCACCCATTGCTGATTATTACCATTCGAATTGTTATTCCAGTTAAAGTTGGGATGGTTCTTCCAACCTGAGTTATAATAATTGGAATATGGGTTATTTAGCTTATTATTTATGGCATTCAAAGTTTCTAATGATGCTTGAGAATCTACCATTTGACCTAATGAATTCTTTTTAATCATGGAAATTGGTTGAGAAAAATTCATTCCAAATTGGTCTAACTTTCTTGAAATTATAACAGCTTGATTTGCTAACATGATAAATGCATCGGTTTCATGAATGTTGGCTACTTTCTTTGGATTCACCCTCTCAGAAAGCCATTGAAAATTATTGGCAGCCATCTCTTCAATTAAAGCATAAGCATCATGAAATGGTTTTGACATCAATGAACCACCAGCAGCGACATTGACAATAGATCTAAGAGAACCAATTAATCCATTATAAAAGTTTTAAATTATTAACCAATCTGGTATAGCATGGTGTGGACACTTTCTTAAGAGTTCTTTTAATCGTTCCCATGCTTTAGAAAAAGATTCCCCTTCAAACTGATTAAAAGATGTAATATCATTTCTAAACTTTGCCGTTTTTTTATGGTGGAAAATATTTAGCAGGGAATTTTTGTGTTAAATTACCTCAAGTTCTGATAGATCTAGGTGCTAACGAATTCAACCACATCTTAGCTTTATCCCTTAGTGAGAAAGGAAAAAACCTCTGTCTTATGGCATCATCTGAAACACCATCGTATTTCAATGTAGCACACAATTCTACAAAATTAGTAAGATGTAAATTTAGATATTTAGTTCGTGATCCTAGTAATTTTTTTTGATTTTTCAAGATTTTTAATTTTTTTTAGTTTATCTAATTTTTTTAATAGTTCTTTCTAATTAGAATCGAAGGGCACTAGTCCTTCAGAACTTGAACTATGCATACATTAACATAAAATAAAATAAAATAAAATAAAATATACAAAATAAGATACAATATTTAAAGTTTAAATAAGACTTTCTAAAAATAGAAATTTACTTAGTTTTCTTTCCCGGCAACGGCCCCAAAAACTTTATTCACAGGATACTTAATGCTTATGCACAGTATAGCAATAGTTCTAATGGTATTTACCACTTATATTTCCTTATTTTGCAAGAAAACCAAAAATGTGATCTTGAAGAAAAATAGGAATTTAACTTTTTAATTTATATATATTTATATTGGGATACTATATATTGGGATAATATTGGGATACTACACAAATATATGTATCATTATCAAATAATATAGGACTTTTTAATTAATTCCTGAATATCGAACCCACAGGAAAGATTATGAAATATGCACTTTTTAGAAAGTTTTTCTATTTTTGAAAAGATAATTACTTAAACTAAAAATGATTTTTTTTGGAATTAAAATTTAAGTTTTTTTGGTATTTTTGATATTTTAACGAAATAGTAACAAATTTTAACGAAATAGTAACAAAGATAACTTAAGTTTTTGTAGAAGAAAAATAATTAATATGAAAATATGTTTCTTCTTATCATGAATCAGTAATAAGTATAAGAATTCTATTTTGGAAGTACGCAAATTGTGTTGTGCCAAATATGAGCAAAAATATCCTTTACCCTTATTAGAGATGTTATAAAGAACATTGGCTAATTTAATGTTTGAATAGTTCTGAAGACTGGCTAGGCAGGGAAGATACTAGCTCTCACTCTAGAGTTCCCTTGATTCTCTCCACCTTGGGGCTAACATTATCGTATCTGAACCTAAAACTATAAACCAAGTTAGGGGCTTTAACCTGTCACTTTAAAGTCCTCTAACTCTACTCCCATAAATGAACATTTTCCTATTTATTTGCACTCAATCATATGAACTACATTCTCATTCATACAACCTCATGTGATTCTTTCCAATTATTTATTGAGACCATAGTAGCCCGGTTCTTACATGTTCTCACAATAAATTTTAACATCTGGATCGGCCAAATCAAGAGGCAAATGAAGTGCATGGATTTAAATTATCATAATTTTTTCCAACATTAAAGATCAATACTCTCCAGAACTTCTATCCAAAACTTAATTACTTATCATTTTAAGAAGAAAGATAAAGAGAACTACTCAAAATCCATGGAGAAAACAAAACCACACTATAGTTTAAAATAAGAAATCATTGTCAAACCAAAAACAAGTCTTAATAAAAACCAAAAGTAGTCTAAAACAAAAAGATAAAATCTTATCTCAAGTCCTCGACCAAGCTCTTGAAGTTCCTTTGAAGCTCTTCTCTTTTACAATTACTTAAAACAAAATAACAAAAAGGATAAAGTAAATAAAAATTGGTTCCTGAAAAACTCTCCGAACTAACTCCCCAGAGAAGAATTTTGAAAACTTGCCAATATTTTCAGGACTCACACTTTTTCAGACCTTTTCAGGACTCTTTCCTAACTCATCTCTTCTTTCTTTTATAGTTTTCCAAGAGGTTCCTTGGGATCTCTTCAAAATGTGTCATAATTTGATGTATTTTCTCAAGAGACGCATCCTTTCATGATAATATTTGTTCATGGCGGTTACAACCACCTATTAAGCGAACGGGTGCCTCAAAAACCTCTTCAAAATTTGTGAAAATTGATTTTACACTTCTAGTAACTTCCACTGGCGTTTAAGCGCAAGGTCTCAACGCTTAAGTGCGACCTTCTCTGTTTAACCGACGCTTAAGCGGTGGATCTAGAGCTTAGGCATCAAAACTCTTTTGCACAATTTTTCACCTTTTTGCTCCAAAGTTGCTCCTTTTTCACTCCTTTAAGCATTTTTTTCCATTTTTACATTTATCTGTAAGAAAAAAACATAAAAATAGCTTCCATTAAAGCGCAATATCTCAAAAATAGGTATAAAAATGTGTCTAAAAATGTTATATATTTTAGGTGTATGATAGAGCTTCAAATGCGGTTGTGCTTCTAGTAATTTACCTTAAAATTTTCTAATTGTTCAAGTTTGAGTTTGCACTTTCTTTTGTTGTAATTTGATTAGCGACAAAGACTCTTAGAGATGGTGTTCGAGCTTCTAGTGATAGTACGGCCTCAAATCCATATACAAGTGCATGGGGTGTACATTGAGTGGGAGTTCTGATCTTCGTCTGGTAGACCCACAAAGCTTCTAACAATTTATCGTGCCAGGCTCTTTTGTTCTCATCCAATGCCTTCTTTAAAATTTGCATGAGCATTTTGTTAAAGGCCACGACCAATCCATTTTCTTTGAGACAGTAAATCGTAGAGTATCTCCTATCTATCCCATGTCAGTTGATGAAATTGTTGATCTTTATGCTCTTAAAATCTATTCCATTATTAGAAATCACTCTACATGGTCTACTGAAAGGTAGACAATCTGAATCTTGAAAAATTAGAGAACATGTTGTGTTGTAATCTCACGTAACGGCACTGCCTCTGCCCATTTAGATAAGTAATCCGTAGCGACCAAATAAATTTGTGTCTCTTAGAGGATGGAGGGTCTATCGAATCTATTATGTCCATGCCCCAACAATCGAATGGCCATAAGGTATTGGTAGGATGTAGCACATTTGGAGGTTGGTGTAAGACCACCCCATGCACTTGGCAAAGGTGACACCTTCTAGTTGTTGACATGCAATCGACTATCATTGCTAGAAATTAATATCTGAGTCTTTTAATCTTCAAATTCATCTTTAGCCCTGACTAGTGAGCTCCATACAATCGAGTGTGTACATCATTGATGATATTTTGTGCTTCAGCTCTGCTTAGATATCCCAGCCACATTTGATCGAACGATTTTCTATAGAGGACGTCACCAACTAGAGCATATGACATAGCTCTTATATAGATGTGATATGCCTTAGAATTATCTTTTGACAGCTTTTTAGTGTGCAAATATTCTATTAATGACTTACAAAAATCTGCATTGATGTCATCAACAGCAATCATCATCCCATCTTCATTCTCGGGCTTGTCTAGGTTGTCAAGGTTGATATGAGATAGAACCTGACGTTGTTGTACTGTAATTTTGATGGAATTCTCTGGTGGACACGCCAATTCCTTAGCAAGTTTGGCTAGAGCGCTGGAATGGGCATTATCTCCGCACGAAATTTGGTATATGGTCACATTGGGAATTTGTTCCAGCAACTTCATCATGCATTGATGGTATTATGCTAGCCTTGGCTTCAAAATCTTATATTATCCAGGAACTAGTTTGATGATGAGTTGTGAGTCTCCATAATGTCTTTATATCGAATGAGATCACCAACTCCAACCCGGAGATCAGTGCTTCATATATTTGTATACATCTATATTAGGTAGTAGGAGAATCCTAACATACCTGATTTAACATGATGAAAATCAGACTAATTCATACTTTTCTTGTTATAACTACCTCTGATCCTTGTCCTTTGATGAAGCTCCATCAAAGTAAATTTCTCAATTTCTTCCATTGGATGGTTCTATTTGCAGTATCTGCTCATCTGGTAACTCATCATTAAGAGGAGACCCAGCTGGAAATGGGTGCACTTCAAGGAAATCTACAAAGATTCATCCCTTGATAGATTGGAGAGGAATAAAAGTTATATCAAATTGCAAGAAAATCATTAAACATCTTGTTAGACGTATGGAAAGTGTTGGTCAGGTCATCAAATATTACAACGAATTAACTTTCATAATAAGGGTAATTTTATGAGAAAGCATATAATGCCTATGCTTTTGAGCAGCAAAAATTAATGTTAGATGATGCTAATCGATAGGTGGATACTTTACCTCAGTTGACATTAGAGTGTGTTTTCCTTAACCTTTTCATTGACCTTAGCTAACAGAGCTCCGAGAGAGTTGTCAAAGGCCACGGTATAAAGTATCAACGATTTTTCTGGGATAAGGGCTACCAAAATAAGGGTTTCATTAAATATTGCTTAACATCCTTGAAGGCTTACTAACATTTCTCTTCCCAAATGAATTCATTGTCTTTTTTAATTAATGTCAGGAAGGACTGACACCTACCTAAGAGATTAGAATTAAAGCGTGACACATATGCCAACTTTGCTTGGAAGGAACATAGTTGTTTCAAAGTTTTGGGAAGAAGCATTTCTAAGATAGCTGTAATCCTATCTTGGTCCACCTCAATTTCTTGATGACAAACAAAGAATCCTAGAAATTTCTCTGAGGCAATGCTGAAGGCACACTTTAAGTACTCATCTTGTCATCTTGAGATTATATTTTATTTTCATAATCATTCGAACACGATCCTCAAATCATACAAATGGTCTATTTCCTGTTTAGTTAACATTTCACTTAGTTTTAAATTAGGTCATTAATGATCTTCATCATCGCTTGTTGACATGTTGCTCCGGTGTTCTTCAACCCGATTGGCGTTACTATGGAGCAAATGATCACAATCATTGTTTTGAATGTTGTATGTGATGCATCCTTTAGAGCCATCTTGATTTGGTTATATCCTGACAACCCATCCTTGAAAGTTAAAATCTCATGTGTCGATGTGATGTCCATCATCAATTCTGGTATCGGTAATAGAAACTCATCTTATGTACATGCCTTATTTAAATCTCTGAAGTTGACACAAACAAGAATTTGTTCATTCTTTTTCTTGACTGGTACAACGTTGGCTAACCATGTGGGGTATTGCTCTTCTCTTATAATGTTAGCATCTATTAACTTCTTTATCTCACCATTGACTTGGTGCTCTATCTTGAGGTGTATCCCTCGGAGAGCTTGTTTTATTGAGATCATATCTTTGTCTACCCCAAGGTTATGAACTGCAACTTCTACTGACAGCCCTGACATTTTATCATAGCTCCAAGAAAAGCAATATTTAAGTTCTGACAATAACTTTATAAATTATGTGGATTCTTCCTCATTGAGTAGAGAACTTATAATGGTGGGTTGGGGCTGCTCCTCAGTCCTGAGGTTGATTTCTTTTAATTCATCCCCCGTTGATTTAATTTCTTCTTCAAATTCTGGTGGGGCATCATCTACGAACTAATTATTAGAGTCATCCTCTATATTGAGGTAATCCTCTTCCAATCCGCTAGTAACTACCATGCAACATTTTGAGTAATCAACTGATCCTACAGTACCAAATCCTAGTCCTTCTTTCAAGTTAGGACTTTGACTTTTAACATTCAGCCTTCTTTCAAGTTAGGAGTTTGACTTTTAACATTCAATAGTTTTTCAAAAAGTTTTAGTTTATCTTTTGGCACCACTTTTAGAACATATCCCTGTTGAACTAACTTTTGTACAGAAGGAGAAAAGTAAGCAAAAGGTAATTACATGAATTCATTAGAATCCTCTTCCAAATTTACATGATTTTTAGAACTTGTAGAAGGGGGAGCATGGTAAAACTCGATCAGTCTTGAACCAACACTAAAAACTTCCTTGACCTCTAAACTCTCAACCTTTTGAGGGTGGATTGGAGTAAGGGTCACGGAATTCACATAGTGGTTGATCCAATTGTACATCGACTTGTTCTCACTTTTATCCACATCTTTTAAAGAAATCTCATACTGAGGCTTCTGCTATTTTATCTTCATCATTTCATCTCTAGAGCATTCGTCATCAGAACTTTCTTCCATGTTGATGTTGATGGTCCGCCTAGTCCTTTCAAAAACTGTGTTGGTTCTTCCTTCTCCACATCCCTAGCCTTGATCTCGGATGTATGGGCTAATAAAATCTTTACCGGCTTATTGTGAAAGAATGGCAGTAGATCATTGAAGAGGAGTTGAATGACCTTGCTCTTGTAATTCCTCTCAATCTTCCACTTCATTTGCCACAATTTCATGAGAAAAGACATTTTTGTTTGGAGGTGCATAGTAGGCAGCGTCTTCATAAGTGCCCACTTCATGAACTTAAAAAGGTTGTAAATATCCCCTTATAAAATGTTATTATCCTTCTTTGAAATACTTGATGCATTCGTGTAGAGACGTTGGAACCATTTTATGCTCATGAATCCATGGTCGTTCAAATAATGCATTTAAAGAGGTTTCTTCTTTGATGATATAGAATTTTGTGGTTGTTACTAGCTCTCCAACTTTCATTAACAGTGTATTGACACAATGGCTCTTTCTCCCTTGTGGTTAAATCCTCTTAACATAATTTTATCGGTTGTAAGCTCCTAGTTCTCAGTGTCTAAATATGTCAATGTTCGTAGACTCATTAAGTTAAGTTATGTTCTCAGATCTACAAACTATGGACAACCCAATTCTGTCGATATTCACGGAGATGTGGGGTGGTCGGTTTTGGTTGGTGGTACCAAGAAACAAGTTTTCATCTGTGAATGTTATTTCAGGCTGCTCTATTAATGGGCAAACTTCATCCAATGATATGGTAGCCAATTGAATGAAGCAAATCTCTTGGTCAAGCAAGGCTTTAACCAGAGACTTTCATCTTCTTTGACAGGATCATAGCATCATGGATGCTTAGTTTGGACGGAAACCTCCTAAGGTGATCTAGAACATCATAAACCACTTCGGTTTAATCCCCCAATATTTACTTGGTTATGTGGACCTTCCACTAGAGGAGGTGGAGATATCTCTTCTGGAGTGACTATTTGTTTTCCTTTATCCACTGAAGCTGTTCTTGGAGGTAATACCTTCTCACTTCTTAGATTTACTTCTGTGATCTCTTCTTCTTCTTCAGATGTTGTAGGCAAAACTTTCGGTGTCTCCACTACATAAAAGAAATCCAAGTTTATGGCAAGCGGTGTACAGTGGTACTCGAGGACTGGTTCCTCACTCCCGAGGCTATCATAACCGATGTTGTCGATATCCTCTTCATTCTTGTTAATGGGTTCATCATTCTTAAGTACGATTTGAGGATCAGTTTGGGAATCGATATTGAAGTTAGATTGACCAAAATTAGTTACGTTCTCACAAGAAAAAGTTAGAAAGTAGCCAAAATCATAATCATTATGATCATGATACCCAGGTGGGGCAAAAATATAATAATATATGGTCAGGGGTTCAAGGATTTTCTTCCACAAATTTGAGACAACCAATCTAACTGAGGCAACCCTTATCCTACCCCTGCACTATCGGTCTTCCTGACTTCACTCTTCTCCTTCTCTGGTTGCATCAATTTGTCTTGTGAATTCTTTAACATTGGTTGGGCAGGCTGTAGACTCAAAATGGCTGCCCATACAAAAGCAGTATGAATCTGATACAACATCTTCTTAGATGACTTGCTCCAAACTGTGCTCCATCCATCTTTCCGTGAATACAAATCTAGTGGAGTGATTGGCTTGACTGAAATCACATTTACAAAACCTTTTTTTGGTTCATTTAAGTATTTATTTGGGAGGATTACATTTCCTTCTTTAAAATTTCTCTCGAGCAAATCCTTAAAGATGAAACAACCCTCTATTGTATGTCCCAACATCCGGTGGTAGGGGTAGAAATTATGATAATCTTTCTTGTCAGCTTCTTCTGGCTTCTTCAGCTCTGACAATCTAAATTCGGGCTTCTTCAATAAGTTTTTGAACATCTTTGGCACAACCTCATCTTTGAAAGAATACACTATTTTTTTTTTCATTCTAAAAGAGTCTGACCCCATCTACTCTCTGCTCGGTCCGATCCTCTCTGGTGTGACTGTTGGCTAAATTGGTCATACATTTTTTTTTTTTTGCTGAGCATGCTGCAAGAACTGCTGATAACTTTGATGAGAATGTTCTACCTAAATCTTTATTAGTTATTTTCTTTTATCAAGTGTTGCCACTGTTCTGAATTTCTTCTCGAATATCATGGTTGTCCTAGACTTTTCTGACTTTTCTTTGGAATCGGTATGTTTAACTTCCTCATGTAGACTGTTGGCTCTGCTTAGCAGCTTCTCTAAGGATTTGATGTTGAGCCCCTTAAGTATGAAAGCTATTGGTTCATGGATGTTTTTGAGTAGCTTTCATGGACCAGCTCGCATGTTGTTGAATCTCTAGGGTCAGTTATTTGGCCAATATCTTGTAACCCTAGTGCGAACACTAAAAATTAACAAATGTTGATCTGTAGACTCAGCAAGTATTTATTTACTTTTTTAAATTTTTTGAATATTTTAAAATTTAGTAAAAATAATTTGAAAGTAGAAGGATTTAATTAATTAAATAAGGAAGTTTTAAGATCAAGCACAGCATGAAACAATTTGACTTAATTTACAAAGTAACAAACCAACCCCAAAAGGATAAAAGAGGAAAGTAAAGTTTAGGACCAAGTGCACGACCAACTTTGTAATGCACAATGCCCAGGTGGAACTAGTCCACCAACACGCCAATCTACATTAAGATAAAAGTTCTAATAAACTCCTGAACTTCTCAGTTCTAAGGTGATTGAGCAGACTGTCCTGAAGTCTGAAAGCGTTGATGGTATTTACCCAAGAAGGAAATGCGTAAAGTATGCCCACAGAAGAAGCATAATCTGGTCCATAAGAGACATTGACACATCACTTATGTATGAAGACAATATTCTTTGATTTAAATAGAGAGAGAAACTAGTCCCCAGTGGAGTCGCCAGAAACTGTGTCCCCAAATTGAAAATTGTCAATCGTCGGAATGGATATCCTAACACTCAATTTAATATAATTTATGTATCTATAATTTGGAAAAATTAATATTTTAAATTTTGAAAATATATGAAAGATACAGGATCATTGATGCTTTTGAGTAGCTTTCATGGACTAGCTCACATGTTGTTGAATCTAACGACAATACGAGGTAGGAAAACATTAGTTGATCTCTGAGACTGTCGGGTGGCTCTGACATTCTTCAAAATCTCTTTCTTCAAATGTGGGAGTACCACACATCACACTCACATAAGTAGTTCAATCACTAAGCATCCTTCTTTAGTGGTCAACCTCTGGAATATTGTACGGACTTTGATGATAGAAGTGAGGTTCTCCTTCTCCTTATCATGACCATGAAGTAACGATAAGGTTGCAGCAATCCTTTGAATACTTTCATAACCACTAGTGTACATTAATGGGTGGAACCTACTCCCTCGCAGAAGAGGAGAGGACTTAAGTAATCCAAGTTCCTCTTAATGAGGAAACTCCTCAATGGGTATCTTCTCATAAATCTAGGCTCTAGTAGCCTTCTGAGTCCTTTGACTATGGTTTCTTCTTTGATACAGGATTAACGACACAGACTTTAAACTTAATATGATTTCAAACTCTGATGGAGTGAAGGTAAATCCTCCAATAGTATCTTCAACAATCATAACCTCCTTTCTTTTGGTAGAAAGAGGAATAACAGACCTATTAAGTGCTTCAGCGATAGTGGTCTTCACCTTCTTGTAGGAAGTGAAATCTTGAGGACAATTCAGGTTGAATTCCGCAGTTCTCTCCTATACTTCTAGAGCAGTAACTTTCATTATGATGAACAGGGCTTTTCCAAGCATGACTTCAAACTCATCGAATCCAGTTCTAAACTTGATGGTGGGAGCAAAATGGTGACCATCGCAGCTAGTTGGCAGGTTATAACGAAAAGTGAGCATTGAGAACACCATTGCAACAACTTCAAAAGGAAATCTCTAGGGTCAATTATTTGGCCAATATCTTGTAATCCTAGTGCGAACACTAATAATTAACAAAAGGTCGTTCTATAGACTTGGCAAGTATATATTTACTTTCTTTTAATTTTTTGAAGATTTTAAAATTTAGTAAAAAAAATTTGAAAGTAGAAGGATTTAATTAAATAAATAATGAAGTTAAAAGAGCAAGCACATCATGACACTATTTGACTTAATTTACAGAGTAGCAAACCAAAACCAAAAGGATAACAAAAGGAATGATAAGTTTAGGACCTAGTGCGGGACC
This sequence comes from Phalaenopsis equestris, assembly GCF_001263595.1. Classification (NCBI taxonomy): domain Eukaryota; kingdom Viridiplantae; phylum Streptophyta; class Magnoliopsida; order Asparagales; family Orchidaceae; genus Phalaenopsis; species Phalaenopsis equestris. The sequence goes on along the minus strand of NW_018250345.1, from coordinate 33,733 downwards.
AACTTTATAACACACAATGCCCAGGCAGAACTAGTCCACCAACACACCAATCCACATAAAGATAAAAGCTCTAATGAACTCCTGAACCTCTCTATTCCAAGATGATTGAGCAAACTGTCCTGAAGTCCGAAAGCATTGATGGTACTTACCCAAGAAAGAAATGAGTAAAGTATGCCAACAGAAGAGGGTAATCTAGTCTATAAGAGACATAGACACTTCACCGATGTATGAAGACAAGATTCCTTGATTTAAACAGAGAGAGAAACTAGTACCTAGTGGAGTCGCCAGAAACTGTGCATCGCCAAATTGAAAATTATTGATCACCGAAATTGATATCTCGATGCTTGGTTTAATTTAATTTATGTATATATAATTTAGGAAAACTAACATTTTGAAATTTTAAAAATACGAGGCCAAACCAGTCTCATATCCTTAGTAGTTTAAATAAACGAGTATAACACTATAAGAAATGCATCTATCCTAAAGGGTAGACACACTACTTACTGGTAAGGCTCAATTAAATAAACTAAAGAATTTATGACATCCATTTGAGTCTGCAAAAAATGATTTTGTATGTTGACCGAGAAGTTCTTTTATTTAATATGAAAAATTAAATACGATTTATAATAAGCTGGGTTCTTAAAAGTTTCCTAATAGGGCAAGCTCCTATAGTTATTTACATCTTAAATGACCAAAGTTACCTAAGAAAACTCTCGATAAAAATCTAGGGATATTGTCTTCAAGGAGTTCAAAAGGGTAGGACTTTTCAAAAGATCAGACAAAGACGTGTGAAATGGGAATGACTCAAATTTGAAACATTTTTTTTTTGAAATCTAATGGAAGAAGAACTATGGAATGTTGTTGATCCTGAAAAGAACCTCGGTGAGGACCCAAGTTATTCCATGGTTTGGCTTCAATTTCAGTAAAAAGAAATATTTAAATGTTACATCATGTCAATTTGATTAATTAGGGCTACAATTTATTTGAGACGGTCGCACAGATCGCCTGGAAGATGTCAGGATTTCGGTCGTGACATTTAAATGTTACACCATATGGCTTATTGTTTAATTCTAGAGAAAGATGTGATGTTGTCGATCCTCACACTGTTGTAGAAGGCTGCCCACAAAGTTAGCTCCAGACTCCTCAGCGAAGTAGCAATCCTAAATTCTAAAGTTTTAATAAAATGATGGGTTTAGAGTTCAATTATTATGGGGGGGAGGGGGTGGTTAAAGTTGTTTAGAGTGGCATTAGTTAGGATCCCATAGTTTCCTCGTTTGGTATCACTACTTTCTTTTGAGTTTATTTAGCTTAAATGAAATGTGAAATCCATTTAAACCGAGGTGATCTTGTTAACAACCGTGAGTTATCTCCTCCGAAGGGCTCTCATAAATTCAAAAGGACATTTTATTTTTAATGACATTTCAAAGGATTTATTATTACCTTTGAAACAAATTATTTTAGATTTCTCGAAATGTTGATTATTTTTTGAAAAGTTATTTTGATTTTTACAAATAAAGTAAAGTGCACAACCAAGTAGTTATAATATTTTGCAACAAAATTAGATTACAGAAAGTAAAATGACAAAAATTAGATAACATTGTAAAAGCGTACATGTTATCTTCTTGGCATTCCCACTGAAATGTTTGTTTTTGCAGCATGTATATGATTTTACAGGGAATTAAATAAATTGGAAGAGTAGATGAAGGTGTATCTGACATACCACAAACTAAGACTTACTGAGTCCCAAAAGATCTTAGTGGATGATTTTAGAAAAAAAATATAAAAACTTCAATTTATCCTTCAAAATATCCAAGAGATTCCAAACTGTTCGGGGAATGACCCCCTGAACTGCTTTCAAGATATCTTGAAAAATTTTGAGTTCATTTTGAACTCATTATTTTGTTCCATTAACCATCCAAGGTCAAGTTAAAAAGGTTACCCTGCTACACAATGAACTTTGCATTTTAATCATCCCAAGGGCAAAGTACTCAGTTAATCAGTTGATATTTCACTTAAGAGTTTAGTAGGTGAATGCCCCTATGGAATGTTTAAGTCATTAAGGATTTTGTACCTGCCGCTAAGTTGGGCTTGCAGTGTTTAGAACTATTCATGATTAATCATGTTACCTTTTTTCTAAATCCCATCAAATAAGTTAAATATCGAGCTTAGATAACTACCAAGCCCTTAACAATCTCAATGGAAGGAAATGATAATTATTGAAATTATAGTTTAGATGGTATGTATTCTTAATGAAAAATCATATCATCATCAATTATGAGCTTAAAATAAGTAAATTATCATCCTCCTAGCTCGACATTTTATGATTATTTACTTATTTATTATAATTATTTTAATGTAAAATAAGAAAAATACATTTTAGGCTTTTAAAAAAATTATTTTTAACTTAGAGAAATTGGAAAAAATATTTAGATGAGTCCAAAGTTATTAGGAAACCATTAGGAACATTTTGAAACGCTTTTGTATTTTTGGAAATTCTAATTGTTTTTAACTATGTTTTATTTGAAATATAGCAAAAAATGAAGTATTTTCTCGAAAATAAATTTTAATTTTTCTAAGTGCTTCTGACCACAAGGAACTCAAAAAACCACTTTTCTTAATTTTCGTGTCTATTTAATTTAATATAATTATTTTTGTACAAAAATACAATTTTTTTATAAAAATCAACTTTAATGCTCAAACTTATCCAAATAAACTTTAAATTTTTACAGTGAGTCAACATAATTCTTACACACAATGTGGAATTGATTTCATTAATTTTTTATTAGTACTTTAAATTAAAAAAAATAATACAAAATATAGACATTTAAGTAACCATAGAAATGCACAAAATTATTTAGACCATCACGATATTTTTCCTAGGCTTCTCTGACCACAAAGAGCCTACTAAAATTCATCCCATAATTTTTTGGATAATATTTAAATTTAAATAATTATTTTAAGCGAAAGTAGCCATAAAAGCATGAAAATTAGGGTTAGAAGCACAGAGATACTCTCTAACCTTGGAAAAATTAGAGAACATCTCCTCTATAGTGAGAAAAAAGCCCTAAAATCTCAAGCCATGGTGAGCAATATTTAATCATAATGAATTAAAATATCAGAGAGGGTATTTATTTAATTAAAAATCAAAGAGTCAACAAATAATTTTTTTAGTCTAATTTTTTTCCTCTGCTCACTGGGTAAGAGGGTATTTTTAATTTATTTTTAGAATTTTTCTATGAAATATATGAATTTTTTAAGTTCTCAAATTTAAATAGCTCATAAAATTTCTATTTTTCTACTTATCCACGTGGTGACCCACCATCCTCGTCCGCTCGGAAGTCTCCACGTGGCGCTCCCCCATTCGACACCACCTTCTGAATCAGCTACCTTGCGTCCTACTGTTCACGTACCAAGACTTTGTCTGGCTTGATCTCATCCATTCATCCAATACACGTGTGATTGGAAGACATCTGTTCATCATCCCCAACTGACCTAAATCGTAAGCTGTCCACACTAAAATTTTAAGATCTTGAGCTAGAATCAACAAAATCAAACGGGTTTGTTCCTATAACTTTATATACATATGAAAAACACATCCATATGGTTTATATGATATAAAATACAATTTATGCACATGGAGAATCAAATTAAGCTCGGTTTTAAGAGGGGAGGCCTCAATCAGATGGTTGTAGAAGCTTTGAATGCGTCCAAAAGACCTCTAGATGAGCTCCAGGGGTGTTGTGAATTGTCTAGGTATTATTTCAATCAAGGCCAATTTCAGGTGTTGGTCTAGATCTAGGTTAGGAGCTCTCTGTGATGGGGCTTTTGTGTGGAATCAACTCCTCTCACTCTCTAGATATTGTGTGCACAATTAATTGGAGTTTGGTTCAATGTGGAGCTGAGGAGATATCTTTACTGATTTTAGGGCAAATTTTAGTGATGAAATTGGCCCTGTGGAGTGACTGTGAGAGGCTGAGAGCATGGGTTTTGAACTTGCAAAGGTTTGGAGAAGCACTGCTACGATTTTTGTAGACTTTCCCCAAGGTGTGAAGCACTCTTCTCTTTGGCTGTGGAGTGATTCATTTGTAGCCATGGCTTCCTGCTGGATCTCGAGGGATTTGATGGGTGCAAAAGCTTGCTGAGGTGGAGGAAAGAAAGGCTCTAGTGGCCAATAGAATATAGTCAACTTAGAGAGGTTCAATTTCAGGTTTTGGCCTATTAGGGCTCCCTTGGGCTTGTTGTTTCCAGCGGCTATGGTTGTGGCTGGTGATACACAAAAAATATATGTTTTTTTAGACCCATATTTTATGCTCATGTTTGGTGATATTGATTTTTAATGGAAGGAATTTTTATGTTTTTTTGCAGGTTGTTGATTTTTAGGGCTTGAAGAAAAAAGAAGCAAAAAAACAGGTTGTTGATTTTTAGGACTTGAAGAAAAAAGAAGCAAAAAAGTGGAATTTGGGCTAAAAATGCCATTTTTGAAAAAATACTCAGCGTTGATGTTGTTAGAAGCTGCATCGATGGCACAAACTTAAGTGTGAAATCTTCTCTGAGAGTGTTGGAGAAGGAGAAAAGTGAGATTTCTTCTTCCTACATTTCCTAGGAGAAGCTACAGGGATTTGCTTTAAGAAAGAGTTTCAAATAAGTGTTATTTGTTTATTAGGGTTGTACAAACTTTCTTTTATATTTCTGTTTGTGCGAACTTTCTTCTTCCTACATTTCCTACGAGAGGCTACAGAGATTTGCTTTGAGAAAGAGTTTCAGATAAGTGTTGTTTGTTTATTAGGATTTTACGAACTTTATTTTATATATGAAATTTATGTTTTATTGAATCTTTCTCATGAAGTTTGAGTAGTCCTCTTTATTTTTCTCCCAACTCTGAGATATGATCAAATGAAGAGATAATATGGATGTACCAATATTAAAATATAAAATAACTTTTGATGATTTTTCAAATCTGAACTTAATTTATTTTTTGATCTAGCCCATTGAATTGTTAAAATGTGTTAAGAAACATATGATCCAGGAAATGGAGTATGAGTTCTAAAATTGAGTGAGGATCACATTTGATTCTATGAAGGACTATTTTGTTCATGGAATTAAGTGCAAAAAAAATAAGGAAACATATGTTGTTAAGTGTAGAATTGGAGATTTTAGGGTGACCCAATTTGGTCTTGGTGGTTTAAAAGTAAACCGAGTTTCACCCTTCAGGTGAAGGGAAGTGAGAGCTCCAGAGTGGGAGCCAATATCCTCCTAGCCTAGCCACGGATTTAGTGACTAAACTTGCGATTAGCCAATGATTTTCTATAATATTGTATGAGGGTATGGATTTAAAATTGCTCCTATTTAGCGCAATATATATTAAAAACATTTATCTCATATCATTTTACCAAAATCTCATTTTAGTGGGAAAGATGCTTTTTCACATAAGAAATCATCATCACAAAAACATAATTTTTTAGTTTAGTAGTTACTGCTTAAACTTTGAGCTTTAGTTTTACTACTAATTAAATAATTTAGTTTTGATAATATCTCAGTATTCAAAATTAGTGACAATAATTTCATTTCACTTTTGGTCAATTTCTTAGTAAATTTATCACTTCAAATTTAAACCTTACCCGTGAAATCGATATTTGGGGTTTAAATACAAAGTCTTTTATAACTTGATAATGATAAGTACACTTGCCTAGAATGCCAACAATAATGGGTTAAATTTCTTAATCATGGATATTTCATCAAGCTTTTGGAGTCGTTGCATAGCGGAGTTAAACTTATATAAATTTTACACAACTACATTTTCACCGGGATCAAGTGTTTAGTGTCGTTGCCTGGGAAGGTAACGATAAATTAAAAAGATTTGGTAAATTAGGAAATTTATAGATAAAAATATACAAAATACAAAATATCAAAAAAATTATAAAATCAAAAATCCAAGAATAAATAGTTATATATTTAAGAGTATTTTTAAGAAATTTTTCTTTGCTTATTATATTTATATATGTAAAATATTTGATGTGAAGGTTTAGTACTATACGATTCAGAATTAGAACGTACTAAAACTAAAATTTGAAAACAATAAAAAGAAATTAAAAATTTATACAAAATGGCGACTAACTTGGATAATTAAATAAATGAAAATCAACAGAGATCTTTAAAAGATTATGTTAATCCTACATCCGATGAACTTCACTTCACTATTCAAAATCCTGATGTTGCTGTTAATTTATTTGAGCTTAAATCTCCTTTTATCTAAATAGTACAAAATAATCAGTTTGGAGGAACACTTACTAAAGATTCTAAGTTACATCTTGCTAGTTTTCTTAAAATTTATGCTACTTTTAAATATGACAGAGTGTCTAATGACATTGTTAGGTTTAGACTTTTTCCTTTTTCATTAACGAATAAAGTTAAAGCTCAGTTAAATTCATTAGCACCTGGATCTATCAGAACTTAGGGCGAACTATCACAAAAATTCTTGGCTAAATATTTTCCACCCTCGAAAACTGCTAAGCTTAGAAATGATATTACATCTTTTGTCAGTTTTAAGGGGATCTGATATATGAAGCCTGAGAAAGATTTAAAGATCTTAGAAAATGTCCACACATGATTTATCATATTGGTTATTAATTCAAATATTTTACAATGGATTAGTGGGATCACTTAGATCTATTATTAAAGATGTTGCAACTGGATCACTAATGTCCAAACATTTTGATGAAGCATATTCTTTAATCAAAGAAATGGCTACTAACAATTTTCAATAGCCCTCTGAAAGGGTAAATCCTAAGGGAGTAGCTAGTATTCATGACTCAGATGCAATGTCTATTTTAGCATCTCAAATTACTGCTATTTTGAAAAAGATTGATCAAATTGTAGTGAACTATTCTCAAATACCCCCAGCATTAGAGGAAAATTCACTAGGGCAGCTAATCGATACTCAATCATTTTATGAAACTTTAAATGTTATAAATAATCAAAATAAAAATCCCTACTCTAATTATTATAACCCTGGATGAAAAAATCACCCTAATTTTTTGTTAGAATAATTATAACAATTCAGTGAATTTCTTCAAAAATTTGAACAACCAAGGAAAACCTAATTTTTTACCTTATTATCCTTCATGATTTAACTCTAACCCTAACCCACAAGTTAAGAAAAAGAAGTTGATAATGGAAGAAGTAATGTTGAAAATGAGAAATCAAATATAGAATCAAGGGGCTATTATTAGAAATATTGAAAATCAATTAGGACATATTACTACTGCACTCAATAACAGACCTTCTAAAATTCTTTTGAGTACTGTGGAAGTTAATCCAAAAGATCAAAATAAGGAGCAAATTAAAGCTACCTAATTACAATATGGAAAAGAAGTTGAAACAAGGATCTAAATAGAAACTGAAGTTGATAAAGAGAAGGAAGAAATGGAAAGCGACCAAATTGAAAATGAACAAACACAAGGTCCTTTAGAAGAACCATCACCTCTGTTTCCTCAAAGGCTAAAGCAGAAGAATAAAGATACACAATTTACAAAATTTTTGGAAATCCTTATGAAGTTAACAATAAAAAATCCTTTTGTTGGAGCTTAGGACCAAATGCCAAGTTATGTGAAATTTTTAAAGGATAAACTAAACAAGAAAAGGAAGTTTACCGATTATGAGACCGTTGCACTCACTGAAGAGTGTAGTGCTATTATTCAGAAAAAGATTAATGAAAAATTAAAGATCCTAGTAGTTTTAATATACCATGTGCTATTGGTATTATGGAAAAGCTTTATGTGATTTAGGAGCTAGTATCAATCTTATGTCTTTATCAATCTTTAAACGTTTAGATTTGGGAGAGAATTTCCCTACTACTATAACTCTTCAGTTAGCTTATCGATCAATAACTTATCTAAAAGGAGTTATAAAAGATGTATTAGTGAAAGTAGATAAATTTATTTTCCCTGTAGACTTTATAGTATTAGATATGGAGGAAGATAAAGAGATTCCTATTATTTTGAGGAGACCATTTCTTGCAACAGGAAGAGTTGTGATAGTGTGCAAAAAGGAGAATTAATAATGAGTGTTAATGATGAAGAAGTAACATTTAATATAGCAAAAGCTATGAAATATCCCGCAATAGCAAAAGATAATGAATGTTTCAGGATATAAGTAACTAATTATCTGAGTAATGTGCAATTTAAGAACGAGTTTGAAGACAAATTAAAGCAAGGATATATTTTTTAAAATAAGGATGATATAAAAGAAGAGGATTTGGATTATATTCTGGAAGATTTGGATTATATTCAGGGCAAATTTGAAACATTAGACTTGATGGAAAACTATAGTAAAAATCTTACTCCTTCAAGTAAACTTGAACTGAAGATATTACCTGCCCATTTAAAAAATGTATTTTTAGGAGAGTTGTCTATATTGCCTGTTATTGTATCTTCTGAGTTAACTGAAATTCAATAAAAAAAATTAATAAAAATTTTGAAAAGATATAAAAAGGCTTCGGATGGACTTTAGCAGATATTAAAGGAATTAGTCCTTCTATTTGTATGCACAGAATTCTATTATATGAACAATACGAACCTAAAGCTAATCCTTAGAGGATATTAAACCCAATAATAAAAGAACTTGTTAAAAAAAGAAAATTTAAAATGGCTAGATGCTGAAATTATATATACTATTTCAGACAAAGCTTGGGTAAATCCAATTCACTACGTTTCAAAGAATGGAGGAGTGACCGTTGAAGAAAATGAGAAAAATGAATTAATTCCAATAATACACGTTACTGTTTTCCCAACTTGTATTGACTATAGAAAATTAAATATGGCCACCAGAAAAAATCACTTTCCTTTACTCTTTCTAGACCAAATGGTGGATAGGTTGGCTAGAAATAAATATTATTGCTTTTTAAATTGATATACCAGTTATCACCAAATTCCAATTGCTCCAGAGGATCAAGAGAAAACAAAATTTACAAGCCCATATGAAACATTTGCTTTTCATAAAATGTCTTTTGGACTTTACAATACACGCGCAACATTTTAAAGATGTTTGATGTCAATTTTTAGTAATTTTATTGAACAAGGAATGGAAGTATTTATGGATGATTTTTTTTGTATTTGAAACTTCTTTTTAATTATGTTTAAATAATTTAGAAAAATTTTCGAAAGTATGTGAAAGAATCAACCTAGTACTAAATTGGGAAAAATGTCAATTTAAGGTTGCAGGAGCTATTGTAATTGGGCATAAAATTTCTAAAAATGGCATGGAAGTAGATCCTGTAAAAATTCAAGTTATTGAAAAATTACCACCTCCTACTAATGTTAAAGGGGTAATAAGTTTTCTAGGACATGCTGGTTTCTACAGGAACTACATAAAACTTTTTTCAAAATAACTAAGCCATTATGCCAACTTTTGGAAAAAGATATCCAATTTGATTTTAACGAGGAAAGCATAAAAGCATTTGAATTATTGAAAGAGAAATTAATCAATGCTTAATCAATGCACCTATAATAGTTGCACCTATAATAGTTCCACCTGATTGAGAAAAACTATTTGAAATAATGTGCGATGTTAATGATTACACTATTGGGGCTATTTTAGGACAAAGGCACAACAAAGTTTTTAAAGTAATATATTATGCTAGTAAAACTCTAAATAATTCTCAAATTAACGAGTGTTACTAGCTATTGTTTATGCCTTTGATGAAATTAGACCTTACTTAATTGGGACTAAATATATAGTGCATACATATCATTCAGCTATTAAATACTTTATAATACTTTATACATAAGAAGGATGTTAAACCAAGATTAATTAGATGGATACTTTTCTTGCAAGAGTTTGATTTAACCGTAGTTGATAGAAAGGGAAATGATAACCAAATAGCAGATCATTTGTCGAGACTAGAAAGAGAAATATTAAATAGTTTTGCAAATTAAATTTTAGAAAATTTCCCTGATGAATAATTGTATAGTATTGATGAAACAAATGTAACATGGTATACTGATATAGTAAATTATATTGTAAGTGATATATTACCACCTGATATCAAAAATCCACAATTAAAGAAACTTATTTATGATTCAAAATTCTATTTTTGGTATGACCCATATTTATATAAAGAAATGTTAAGATATAATTATTAGAAGATGAGTGTCTTACGAGGAAAATCAACAGATAATTGAAAGATTAATTGAAAGATTCCATGATTTTAATTGAAAGATTCCATGATTTTGAATTTGGAGGACTTTTTGGAATAAATAGAACTGCATAAAAAATTTTGCAAGCTGGATTTTATTGACCGACTCTTTTTAGAGACGTTAATGAATATTTTAAAACATGCGAACAATGTCAATGAGTAGGAAATATTTCTAGAAGAAATGAAATGCCTCTAAATTACACATTAGAAGTTGAAATTTTTGATGTGTGAGGATTAGATTTTATGGGACCATTTATGCCATCATTTGGAAATTTATATATATTACTTATTGTTGATTATATGTCTAAATTATTACGGATGGAGGATCTCATTTTATGAATAAGAGAATCAAAAAATTGATTAAGAAATATGATATTATGCATAGATTCTCTACTGCTTATCATCCTCGGACTAGCAGTCTAGCAAAGATATCAAATCATGAAATTAAATAAATTTTAGAAAAAGCTGTAAATCCCTATAAATTGTATTGGTATGCCAGTTTAGATACTGCATTATGGGCATACATAACTACTTATAAGACTCCTATAAGAATGTCCCCATATAGACTTATTTTTATAGACTTATTTTTTAAAAAACATGCCACTTACCAACAAAATTGGAGCATAAAGCATTTTGGGCTATTAAGGAATTTAATTTTAATCTAAAATATGCTGGTGAGAAAAAAATTATTGCAACTCAATGAACTTGAGGAGATTAGAATTGAAGCAAATGATAATGCAAAAATCTATAAGAAGAAAATGAATATATGGCATGATCGAAAGATTATTAATAAAAAGTTTGAACCTAGACAAGAAGTTTTATTATATAATGCAAGATTGAGATTATTTCTAGGAAAGCTGAATTCTAGATGTTTAGGACCATCTAAGGTGATTAATATCTATCATTATGGAACTGTTATTATTAAAGATCCTAAAATTGGAAATATATTTAAAGTTAATGTGTATCGATTGAAACATTATTATGAAGGGCACATATCATAATTTAAAGAAGTTTTAATGTAAGTTAACCCAACTAAACAGATTTTACGTCGGGCAGACAACGCTAAACCAAGCGCTTCATGGGAGACAACCCATATATATATAAAAATATATTTATATGTATTACTATTTTGTTTGATAAGTGTTTTATATATTAGGACATAATAATCCTACACAATTTTATATAATGTATATTATGAAAAATATTGGTATTGAAGGAAAATTTGGAATCGAATTGAAATAAAAATGAAAAGTCGTGATTTTGGTCTCTGGCACCGACGACACCAGCATGGGCGCCGAAGGCACCCGCTAACTTAAACATAGCGCTGATAGCACCATCGGTAGCGCTGATAGTGTCGATAGCAATTTGACAGTTTCAGACAAATTTTGGTAGACTTTGGCGAGGTTTCGCTCTATAATAACCATCGGGAGGTGTTTTAAAAGTCCTAAAAACTGTCTTAGACCACTAGAACTCCCTATTTTCAAATTTTATGGTTTGCAATTCCAGAAATACTTCCAAGTATGGAGTCCTTAATAGTAGAAAGTTAACAGTTTTCACGCGCAGAGATTATATGACAAAATTATTACAATGAAGAGATTGATCAAGGAACGAGGCTTTGTCAATCATGGATTGATTAATCCAAGTTCTTTGATTGATAGAATCATTGTACAAAGATGATGGGAAGTTCTATGCTACAATACCGTTGCAATTATTTTACCAGTGGTGAAGGAATTCTATGCCAACTTAGACGGAATTACCCAAGGAGTAGTCTACGTATGAGATAAGGCTGTACCATTTACTCCAACATGAATTAACAAGTTTTATATGATAGAAAATGTTCCAATCTATCATTATACAAATTTTTTCCCTACCAGAGATTTGATGCATGATGTCTATAAGTTTCTGACAGATGAAAGTGATAGTTGGGAAATGTTTGATGAGGGATATATTACTGTCTCTGCTTCATCACTTAATCCAATATCGAAGAAGTGAATTTTTTTCATTTCTGCAAAATTACTCCCTACCATGAAGATTAGTAGAGTTGCCAAAGGAAGTGCTATTTTAAATTATTGCATTCAAATGAAAAAACCCATTGATATAGGATCTATGATTTTTAAATTTGTTATGGGTATTATTATGAATGGGTTAATTTATGGACTTGGGCATCTTTCTACAATTTTCCTACTTTGCAGTCAATCTCAAGTTCCATATGAAAGTTGGGAAAAGGTTTTTTTACCTTGGGAGCCCATGATTCCTATTGATGATGGTTATGTTGGGAATGGGAATGAAGCATTAAATGTTGTTTTGGATCATTTTTCACGTGCTTCAACTCCATTTATGCCACAACAAGTTGGAAGTTCACTTGCTTTGGAAAAGAAATTGAAAAAAAATTGAAAAAGAACTTCAGAGTATTATGAATGCAATAAGAGATCTTAAGTTCCTTTTTCTTCATGTAGAGTGGAGGATTAAGGTGAATTTTGATCATACTGGAACATTTGAAGCAGGATTAGTTTGGATATTTAGATAAAAAGATGGATCGAAGAAAATTCGACTGATCAATTCCTATACTAACCCTTCTATAATCTGTACGTTCATTACCAGTCTATGGCAGATATCAGAGGAGGAGAAATTACAAAAGATTAGGCAAATTGAAGAATTTAATCTCTCTACTAGTTTAAAATATTTATTTTACTAGTTTAAAATATTTATTTAAAATATTTATTTATTTAATGTAATTTTGTGGATTTGATTTAGTTTTCTTTGCTTTAGAATCATGAACTTTGATTGAGTGTATAGTTTTCTATCAGTGTTTAATTTTGTCGCTTGATTTCAACACTGATTTATAATTTAGTTTGCTATATGAGTGTAAAAGTGTGATTGAAAAAATGTATTTGTAAAAAGTGTATTTTTATATATAAAAGTTAGTTTTTTATTGTTTGTGAAGATGATTGTTCGTGAAAATGTTTGTTTGTAAAATACTGTTAGATAAAAATTTGTGTTTAAAAGTAATAAAAAGAATTTAGAGAAAATTGAAAAGAAATTGAAAATTGAAAAAAAATGAAAAATGGAATTTATTTAGACTTTTATCAATTTTCTTACATTTACCATGACCTAGAGAATGAGCAAAGGAAAAGAAAAGTAGATTACAATGGGAAAAAAATTTTTAAGCTTCAAGGCTAGTGCTCGATTCAATAGTCTACTTGAAAATAAAAAAGTGATTCTGGATCATGGTTTTAAAAATCCGGGTGGAGAAGTCGAGCGATTGATCAATGCTCGGTAGTGGGAAAATTTTTGGTATTTTATTGTCGAGGCTATTATTGGTGTAGTGATGGAATTCTACTCCAATTTTACAGAGGCTTCTGATGATTTTATATTTGTTCGTGGGAAAGTGGTGGAGTTTTCTCCAAGAAAAGTTAATGACTTTCATCAGTTGGAAGATGTTTATAGTTGCCAGTATAAATCATTTTTTGCTACAAATAATGCCTCGGATGAGGTTATTTCTTTTCTTACTCATGGAAGAGGAACTTGGAAAGTCAAGAATGGTGTTAAGGTAAACTTTCCTCTTTTTATGCTTAATATAGTATCTAAGGACTGGCGATATTTTACGTCTAGAAGAATGATACCGACAAATCATCATAGTGAGGATAAATGTGGGCTTTGTTATTTATATGAATACTTAATCTATTATTTTTTATGAGACCACTAGTGACTTGGCACACCCTGCACTTATTTTCACACTGTGAATAGGCAGAAATTGATTTTAGTCTTGAGGAGGAGAGAATTGAGCCTCTAAAACCTATTGGACCTGCTACCATAAAGACTTATTAATCTCATGTTGATTCGAGATCTAGAAGTAAAACCAAAGATATTCCTTCCACTTCTAGGACTCCTACTTCTAGTGACCCTACTCTTTGAGAACTGCTGGAGCACATGATGATTGAGTAGGGAGATATCTTGAAAATGGATCATAGATTACAAAACATGGATGCCAAAAATGCTCACACTGACGATTTGATATGGCAAAAGTTTGAATATGATGCTGCTTATGGCTTATGATCTATGATGCTGCTTATGATCATGTAATGGTGAGATACATGAAGGGTGATCATTCAGTTCAGTTTCCTACTCACCCTATTTTTACTCCATATCAATGGCATAATCTGGATGTAGATGAAGAAGAAGATGATGATTGCTGATTTTTCTTTTAGTTTATATGTTTGAATGTAACTTGTTAATTTATTATTTGTTTTTGTTATATGCCTGAGTATGTTTGTTGTCAAATAGTGAGACTTTGTTTTATTTTAGATATTATGTTGTGAACTGTAGAATTGTAAAACTGTTTGTTTTTTGAAATTCAGTTTAGTTTGGTTGTTAGTTTTCATATTTTCTTAAATGTATTGTAATTAAACTCTTTCTTAAAAGAATTTATATGTACTATGTGTAATTTAATGTTTTAAGTCTTGTAGCTTTTCATTTTAGCACCTGCAATATTTCAGAGTTAAGTTTTCAAAATCAGAACCTTCAATAAGTAAGTCTATTCCTTATGTATTTAATGTTTTCTTTCACCCTTTATTTTTTTCAGTTCTTCATGCTAAATCTTTTAAAAATTTAAGTTTGGGAGGAAAAGAAAAATTCCACTTTAAAAAGAAAGAAACTTAATTTTATTTATCCTCACGAAGCTATATTTTTAAAAATTTTAAATTTAACATGACATTTGGTATTAGAGGTTAACTTTAGATAACTATATTTATGTTTAAATTTAGCACAAAGATTTGAAAATTTTTAATAATTAAGGTTAATTTTAGAGATTAAGATATTTTTTATAAGAGAATAAGACAAGGTTTTTCAATTTTAAGTAAAGAAATTTGTATTTTTGAAGTATTAGAAATTTTAGAGATTCATGTAGAAAGAAAAGAAGTAAACTTTTCGAAATCATTTAACAAATATAAATTTGTTAAGTGTAGGAATGTGAAAAGTTTTTAACTTTAAGAGGAGAATAGTGAATTTCAAAATCATGAAAGGCTATCCAGATATAGTAACCTCACATAGAAAAGAAAAAGAAAATAAAAGAGAAAGAATTGAAAATGATCCTGAAAAGAAAAAGACAGAGAAAAAAAAAGAGAGATGTGAGGAGAAGCTTGAGGAGATGTCTAATTAAAAATTAGCTTCACTTGAATCAACTAAGAAAGAAGACGTGACTACATTTTCTAAACTTTTATTCAAGTATTAGTTTATTTACTAATAAAGTTTTATTTAGTTTCTCTTCATATGAATATTCTAAGTGACTTTAATATGGCAATTTATAGTTTTTTTATGAAAAGAATAGAGAATCAGAAATCTTGGACTTGATTGCTAAATATTCTTAAACCTTTAGTATTAAGTGGAGTTGTTTTGAATTTTTCTTAAGTTATGCTATTATGTTCAGTAGACTAAAATATGGAAATCTAGAAGTTAATTTTTTTACCATAAGTCATATATTTATGTTATAGAGGAGTTACTTGGGAACAAGTAACATGTAAGTTTGAGCGATTTTAAAACATAAAAAATATATGCATCCTTAGACCCATATTTTATACTCATTTTTTGGTATATTACGCTTTAATGGAAGGTATTTTTATTTTTTCTTGCAAGTTGTCAATTTTTAGGACCTGAAGCAAAACAGATAAAATTTGGAGTCAAAATAGCATTTTCGAAGAAAAAGTCACCGTCAACGGTGCCGGGAGCAGCGCCGATGGTGCAGACTTACATAACGACTGATGGATTTTACTCAGCTCCGACGGCGCCATTTGCAGATAGCAGCAAAATTTGATACGAGACACTGGCACTGATGGCCCCAATGTCGATTTATACCCTGTTTCTAGAAGATTCGACAAATTTAAAAACTTTTTGAAGGGTTTTTGGATGCACTTATTGGAGAACAGACTCTAGACTCTATTCGGGGTCGAAATTGATCTAAAAAGGTTCTCTCTTCATTCCTCCTTGCTCATTTTTGCCACACCTCCCCTCCATACATTTTTTCCAACTTCATTTCACCACCATTCAGGAGTCTAATAGTGATTTTTCTTTAAGAGTATAGAGTATTTGTGGTGAGACCAAGTGTGAAATCTTTGCTGAGAGTGTTGGAGAAGGAGAAAAGTGAGAGATTTCTTCTTCCTACATTCCCTAGGAGAGGCTACAAGGGATTTGCTTTGAGAAAGAGTTTCAGATAAGTGTTGTTTGTTTATTAGTATTGTATGAACTTTCTCTTTTATATTAAATTTGTCTTTTGTTATATCTTTCTCATAAAGTCTTAGTAGTCCTCTTTATCTTTCTTTGTACTCTGAGATATGGTCAAATGAAGAGATAATATGGATGTGCCAATATTAAAATATTAAATAAATTGTGATGATTTTTCAACTCCAAACTTAATTTACTTTTCGATCTGGCCAATTGAATTGTTAGAATGTGTTGTGAAACATATGATCCTGGAAATCGAGTATGAGTTCTACAACAGAGTGAGGATCACATTTGATTCAATGAAGAAGTATTTCATTCATGGAATTAAGTGCAAACAAATAGGGAAATATACGTTGTTGGGTGTAGAATTGGAGATTTTAGGGTGATAGACTAAGATCCCCAATTTGGTCTTAGTGTTTAAAAACTAATACGAGAGTTAGCCTTCAGGTGAAGGGAAGTGGGAGCTCTAGAGTGGGAGCCAGTATCCTCCTCGCCTAGCCACAAACTTTGGGACTAAACCTGGGATTAGCTAATGATTTTCTAAAAAACTGTATCAGTGTAGAGAATTAAAACTACTGTAGAGAATTAAAACTACTTTAAAACTACTTTTATTTGACACAATACATATTAAAACCATTTATCTCATCTCATTTGACCAAAATCTCATTGTAGTGGGAAAATGCTTTTTCACATAATAAATCTTCATCACAAAAATATTGTTTAGTAGTTTAGTAGTTACTGCTTAAATTTTACACTTTAGTTTTGCTAATAATTAAATTATTTAGTTTTGATAATATCTCAGCATTTGAAAGTAGTGACAATAATTTTTTTTCACTTTTTGTGAATTTCTTAGTAAATTTATCACTTCAAATTTAAACCTTCCCCATGGGATCAATATTTCGAGCTTAATTAGAAAGTCATTTATTAATTGATAATGATGCGTATACTTGCCATGAAACCCAACATTAATTGCGTAAATTTCTTAATCATAAATATTGCATCATGCTTTTGGCATTGTTGCATAGTGGAGTCAAACTTATATAAAATTTACACAACTATATTTTTATCGGGATCAATTGGCCAAAATTAGGTCATTTATGGGCTCATGTAGACCATGTCGTGGCTAATGATAATTAACTCTTAATGGTAAGTGATGGGTGCCAAGATATTTAAGTTGAGGCCAAAAATGGGATGATATCCCCTAAAACAAGGGACCATTGGTCCATAGCTCATGTAAGGTGGGCTAAGTGGGTCTATCCTGGTCACTAAAGTCCAAATGGTGATTGTAGTGGCTTTAGTTTGGTTAATTTAGCTTGGCTTGGTCAACTTTGGTACATGGGTTCAATTTTGTTGCAATTTGGCTTGAAGTTGGGTTTGGATTGGGTAATCCATAATATTGGACTCAATTGATTGATCAAAATGGTGTAGATGATTGTCATAAGGACTTTAGAAAAGGATTGGAGTTATTTTGAATTGATTTCCAGGTTCAATTTGGTGAAGTTTGGGCATTTGGTCAATTTTGGGGATGTTGGGGTAGCCTTGGATTTGAGTTGGGCTAAAGTTTTCCTAAGCCCAATTAATGGTTCAACTTGGTCCTCAAGATTGTCATGAAGTGTTTTGAAGGGAAATTGAGTGGAAATTTTGAGCGTTATGGGGTTCAATTTCGTTGAAATTAGGGATATGGCTAATTTGGGGCAAAATTGGGGGTTTTGGTCCAAGTTGATATTGATAGGATTTGGGACTTGACCGAGGTCAATTGAAGGTTTAATTTGATATGGGGAATTTTTTAAGAAGTCTATGATGCAAAATTGGGGCAATTTGATAGGTTTGGGGGTTTAATTGATTGAAATTTTGATTTTGGATAAAATTAGGGCTTTTAGAGATTCAATTCAAATGTGGGTAAATTAGGCTTGGATTTGGTTTCAATCAAGCTTGGAAATGATTAATTTGAGTTTAGAATTGAAATTGGGGAAGATTGGGATCAAATTGGTGGACACTGGGAATGAATTGGGGTGATTGGGCCTTTAAAGGCAATTTGGGGCTTCTGGTCAAAATTAGTCAAATTGGTCAAATTAAGCTTAATGAAGTGATTTAAATTCATTTTGGGGACATTTGAAGTGACTGTGAGGGTTTTATGACAATTTGAGTTACCAAGGGTATTTTGGTGATTTTGGCCAAATAATAAGTATTTTGGTAATTTTGAAAATTTTGGGGTGTTTTGGTAAATTTGGATAATCTCAAATCGTTTGAGATGATTTTTGGATAAATTTGGCTATTCTGGATAATTTTAAGAATTTTTGCCTATTTTGGGGTTTCAAGGGTAATTTCGTAATTTGGGTAGTTTTGGGTGCAAAAGGCTAAGTTGTGTAATTTAGTAAAATTGGGGTGTCAATCACCCTACTTGAGCCATAGAACAATAAAATTCCCTACTTTGGGTCCTCCATGTACTGGTCATAGCTGATCCCTAGCCTAGGGCTAGGGTCTACGGAACTATCTACAATGTGCAAGTGTGTGTGTGAGACCAACCAAGACCAAAACACCAGAGGGTAAACTTTAAGGCCAAGCAGTCCTATGGTGACTCTCCTTGAGCTCCCCCATATTTACCCCACCTACTACGTGCTAGAGGTTAGGACCAATATGCGGAACTTTAAGTTGAGCAAAAAAGAGTTTAGACTTTCTAATGGTGAGGGCTCCTTTTCTAGTCCTCTAGGAATAGTCAACAAGAAAGTCCTATGGCTAGACCCCTAGGCTATTAAAGAGGAAAGACTAGACCTCAACCATAAGTGAGGTCAACACCATATGAACATGCCTCCAAAAAAAATTCTTATCAATCAACAAACCAAAAACTGTCGCATCTACAAAGCAAACAAAGGGGAAATAACCATAGAAGAAGTCACAGACCAACAAAAAATAGTGCTCAAATTATCCCTGCAAATACAACCTATAACAGTCAAATTAGATTTCCAACTACCATTAACATTATTTTTTTATAAAAAGAGCAACAGGCTTACACCACTTCACCCTATTACTAGAACATAAGTTAAACTAGGACTGGGTGAATTGAACTTCTAAAAAATATCTAATAACTGGCTACCTAACTTTACTTTATATACATGGAATTTTAAACATCTAAAATAGAAGTTTACAATTATTAAAAGGGCAACATAATTATTAGGAAATATACCCACAAACTTCACATTTTTCTTAGTAACCCAAATAAATCATAAAACAAATGTAGTAGTATTAGTTAAGAACGGACGACATTGTTTCATCCAATCCTCATAAATATCCTTAAATGAATAAAAAAAATCACTATCATTTGATCCAACAAAATGGTACACCTATTTCCAAACCTCATTAAAAAAATTCATTTCACACAAAAATGATTGTCGGCGTTATTTCGGGTTGGTTTGTGGGGAGTTGCCCGTAAGAAGTTGTCGGTCGCCGGCATCAAAATCCCGTCGCCCGCTTCGGAAGGACGTTGAATTCTGAAATCAAACTGACCCCATATTTTTTATAGTTTAAAATGAAAGAGTACTGTATCTCAAATCCTATATCTATCCTGAAGGATAAACACAAGGCTTGAGGATGAGACTCGATCAAAT
This sequence comes from Phalaenopsis equestris, assembly GCF_001263595.1. NCBI lineage: Eukaryota > Viridiplantae > Streptophyta > Magnoliopsida > Asparagales > Orchidaceae > Phalaenopsis > Phalaenopsis equestris. The sequence goes on along the minus strand of NW_018250345.1, from coordinate 13,720 downwards.
GAACTAAAAAAAAGTATGACGTCTATTTGGTCTACAAAACCTTTGTATTTGTCGACAACTTCCCTTATTTAATATAAAGGATTAAATAAGGTTTATATTAAGCTGGGTTCGGACATGCTTCATATAAGGGCAAGCCCCTATAGTTAATTACATCTTAAATGACCAAAGTCACTTAAGAAGACTCTCGATAAAAGTCAAGAAAGATTATCTTCAAGGAATTTCAAAGGGTATGACTCCTTAACAAAATCAGACATAGAGGTGTGAAAGGGGATTGGTTCAAATTTGGGACATTTTATTGTAGAATCCAAAAGAAGAAGGACTAGGGGATGTCATGGATCCAGAGGAGAACCTCGGTGACTTCCCAAGCTATCCTAATGTTTGGCTCTAGTTTTGAGGGGAAATATT
>NW_018250345.1:10494-12235 GCF_001263595.1 Phalaenopsis equestris | reverse complement strand
TTTAATAGGCCTCTGAGGTATCCAACAAATTAAGAGGGGGAAGCAGGTCCATTCCTTTCTCTCACCAACTAGTGAAAAGCCTCGAGTCCATTTAAACTTATTATGTTGCTTAATGGTTCATCCTGTAAATACCCTTATTACTCAGTGAACATTGAGGTCTCAATTGTCCTTAAGAATAGGGTTATTATCATTTATCATTTACTTTGAGAATTATGTGGGGAGAATTATGTGGGTGAAGACACTTGAAGGGGAGTTAGTGTAATTTGAACACTTAGCCAAATTTTAATCCTAATTGGGCTTAGTGGTGTTTCAAAGATGTTTGATTTAATCATGTTTATTTCTCTAATCTTTGTTTAACCAATTTTTTTAATTTAGCCTAAGTCATCACTAAGCCCTTAAGGCCTAGGTGAGTGTCTTAATTAATTTTGAAAAAGGTTAAGCTTTAAGTGGTCATGATTCATGATTTGGATGTCATTTAAAAATCAAGATAGGGGTATTAGATTGATTAATTATTGACTTCAAAATTTATACCCCTAAGTTCAGGATCATTTAAGTTTAATAAACTTCCGAATCTTAATATTTTAGAAATTTATTAAATTATCTTTTTAATGCGGAAAGTGAAATTGGATTCTACCAATTAACCCCTTGTGTTTCCAGCATCAATTAAATTGATTAAGATCAGAGGTTATCCATTTTCCCTTTTTGAATTAAGCCTAAATGCTAATTAAGGCAAAATTTCTAAAATTACACATTTACCCCTAAGGCTCTAATACCTCATAATTTGTCAAATTCAATTCAAATGACTTTGAAATTTTTATCCTACCTTATTTATGGGTCAATTGAGATACGAGAGGAGAAAATGTGATTTTTTCAAAATTTAATTTAATTTATGTAATTATTTTCATTTAAAGATAGGATTTTTCAAAGAAAATTCTTAACTTGACCAAGGTAAATTATAATCCATTAAAATTTTTACTGGTGGTAGACATGTACCATAGAAGCCTTTGGATCAAATTTAATGATTTTTTCAATTTTCTGTGATTTATTAGAATTATTTTAAATTCTTGGTTATTTAATAAAATAAAATATTTTAAGAGGTGAAAATTAAGTTTTGTATTTTTGAAAAATCTCCTTAAGGTCAGAGAACTCAGAGGAGCAAGTTTTATATTTTTTTTTTATCTTTGAGTTTTATTTGATTTATTGGAATTATTTTAGTGAAAATCCATTTTTAGCCTTTAAAAGTTATTTTTAAGCTTTAAAATTCAATATCTTTATTTAGAACATCAGAGAACATTTCCATGAGTTTTATTATTTTTGTGATTTTTATGGATTTTTAATTATTTAAATGTTTATTTCCATGAGTTTTATTATTTTTGTGATTTTTATGAATTTTTAATTTTTTAAAATATTTAAAATAGGCTAAAAATCAAATTTTTATCTTAAATATCATTTTATTTTTAAAAAAAAATACCCCTGATCACAAATAACTCAAAAAACTAAGTTTCATAATTTTTTGAGTTATATTTTGATTTTTAAAAATCATTTAATTGTTAAAAGTGGTATTTATCTTTTAAAATCAACTTAAGGTGTCAAATGAACTCAAAATATTTTGAAATTTTTATAATGAGTTCTTTGGATCATAAATCACGGTGGAGATTAAAAACCAAGTAATTTAGAGAAGACGTTGTCCACTAGAGATGAACAAGAAAAATTAATTATTTTAGTGATTTAGTGTTTGTAT
>NW_018250345.1:9084-10421 GCF_001263595.1 Phalaenopsis equestris | reverse complement strand
CTCTAGTCATGGTGGACCTTCCAAAATTTTCTTAGGATTTTATAATCAATATGCTAATTTCCATGATTATCTTAAAGAAATAATGTGAAAAAACTTGAAAAATATGGGTCTCTATATAGGAAGCTCCTCTGACTTTGCAAAAATCAGAGAATACTTCCCCAAACAGAGACTACAACATGTTAAAATTCCAAGCCAAGGTGATGTGGCATGCCATTATGCATGGTGAATCAAATGATCCCAAATAGTGTTTAATTAATTAAAAATAAAATATGCACCAAATGGACTTGAAATTTGCTCCACATTGTTCTCCTTTATTCACTGAGCAAGTGGGTATTTTTATTTTATTTTTGTAGTTTTTCTACACAAAGTTATGAATTTTCTGAGTTAAGGGTACATAAATAAATAGGAGAAGCCGAAAAAGCCCTATTTATCTATTTAAACAGTGCGTGCTGACTAGAGCCTAGGCAGCTCCGAAGGCATGCGTGGCATGCTCTGGTTGGACACCGGCACTCACGTAGCTGCTGAGACATAGTCCTTTCAGGCAGTGGTCGTTTAGTCGGCCCGCGGTTTAAGTCCCGAAGCGGTGTCCGGCTTTATCTCCCCCGTTCATTTGATACACGCTTGATCAAATGGCTCCCCATCATCGTCCCCGATAGGATGATCCTGTGACCGTCCACCCTAAAACATTGAGATCTCAGCATAGACTCAACAAAATAACTTCAGGTTTGATCCTATGGAGACTTCTAAGTGAGATAAACACATCCATATGGTTAAGATGCCATGAAATCAAGCTTAAGTAAATGGAGAATCAAAATATGCTCAGGATGAGGAGAAGTTTTATACCTTTGCTATGAGAAGGAAGGCTTCAATCAGAGGTGTTCGACAGTTTGTTGCCACGTTCGTTGGGTTCCAAGGAGGTGGTGTAAGGCCTAGGTATGAATTCGATCACGGCCAGATTTGGGTGTTGGTCTAGAGCTATGGTAGAGGCTCTGTGGAAGGGGGATTTGATGGGGCTTTGTTTTCTTTCACTCTTGTAAAGGTATAGGCATAAGGAATTAAAGTTTGGTGGAGTGTGGAGGTGTATTGTGTTCTGTCCTGGTTTCCGGCAGGGTTTCAAGCTCAAAATTGAGCTCCGGCAATGGGAATGGGTGAGGACAAATAGTTGGAATGCATTTAGGGGATCTTAGGGAAGCTCTGTGTGAAGTTTGGAGGGACCTCTCTAAGAAAATTTCAGCACACCTCCCATGGCCTTGGGAGGTGAGTTTTTATAAAAATGGTCATGGGGTGGCTCTCAGGGCATAAGTTTGGGTGCATTGTGGTGCTTAGGTGGAGGGCAG
>NW_018250345.1:7405-8782 GCF_001263595.1 Phalaenopsis equestris | reverse complement strand
TTTGGACTGGTCACTAAGTCCAACTAATTGCTGTGGTGGAGTTAATTTGGTGGCCTTAGGGTGGTTAGGTCACATTTAGTGCATGGGTCCAAGTGGGTGCAAATGACCAAAACTTAGGTTTGGGCTAGATTAGCCATGTTAATTGGTCCAAATAATTATTGAATTTTGTGTATATGATCATAAGGAACAACTTTGGTGAAGGATGGAAGTGGTTTTGAGTCCAATTGGGGGGTCAATTTGAGGGAATTTTGAACTTTAATCAATTTGGTCATGTCGGGCTAGACTTGGGTCTAGCTTGGGTTAGCCTTGGCTAAGTCCAAATTGATTGTTTTAAATGTTCAATAGGGACCTCTTGAAGGGTTTTCAATATGAATTGTATGCCAATTTGGAGGTTAAGGCAATTAATTGGGTGAGTATTTGGGATTTTAGCCAATTTGGGGCTAAATTTGGGAATTTTGGATTTAAGCCAAAATTAAAAGGATTTGAGACTTCACCAAGGCTAATTTATGGTTTATTTTGATGTATAGGCATGTTATAAAAAATTTTCAACATTAATTGAAGCTAGTTTACTAGGCTATGGGTTCAATTTGGTGAGATTAGGTCATATGGTCAAAATTGGGGTTTTCACCTAAATCAAAATTGGGCTCAAATCGTGGGCCAATTAAGCTTGGATTTGGGTTAAATAGCTTGGACTTGGTTTAGTTTGGTCATATAAAAAGTTAATTTGAGTTTAGGATTGGAATTTGGTTCAATTGAGATCAAATTGATGGGCATTTGAGTTGGATTTGGGGAAATTTGAGTCTTTAAAGGGCAATTTGGGGGTTTTGGTTGCAGATAGTCAAATTGGCCAAATTGGGTCATGTGGTAGTTGAGAGAACTGAAATTGAGAATATTTAGGATTTATTGGGATTTTTTGAAGATTTTTAGAATTTTTGAAATTTTGTGTCAAAGAGGGGTATTTTGGTAATTTGGGGGTGGTTTAGTTGGGGGTGGTTTAGGGGTGAAAGGCCAAGATGGGTATTTTGGTAGAGTCGAGGTACCAAACATCACCAATAAGCCATGGAATAATGGAAAACCCATTTTGCGTCCTCTACATAGTGGTCTTAGCTATAGGGCTGGTAGGTTTAGGGGACCATCTACATGAGTATCCCAAAAGATCAAGGGATCTAGGGTAGAAATTTGAGTTTAGGGTAGTGAAGATTGTGAGTGTAGATAAGTGTAGTCAGTGCCTTAGTTCCAGACTAACACTCAAGTTCAACCCTATGGTCCAGCAATCTTAAGGGTGACTCATCTTGAGTTTCCCCCACAGTGACCCCACCTACTAAGTATTTAGAGGTTGAGAGCAATATGTGGAACTTCAAGTTAAGTAGAGAAGAG
>NW_018250345.1:2464-7015 GCF_001263595.1 Phalaenopsis equestris | reverse complement strand
GAAATGAAAATTGAAATGTAGGTCAATTCTCAAAAGAGAGTGTCGGAATGTAACGACCGACCTCGAATGTAATGAATCAGTAATGTAGGACTGATTCGGAAGTGAGAATTGAAATGTCAGTATCAATTCAAAGATGTGAGAATTGAAATGTAAGTATCAATTCAAAGATATGAGAATTGAAATGTAAGTATAAATTCAGGGATATGAGAATTGAAATGTAGGTATCAATTTGAAATGGGAGAATTGAAATGTAAGTATCAATTCAAACCTGGGAGAATTGAAATGTAAGTATCAATTCAAAGATATGAGAATTGAAATGTAAGTATCAATTCAAAGATATGAGAATTGAAATGTAAGTATCAATTCAAAGATATGAGAATTGAAATGTAAGTATCAATTCAAAGATATGAGAATTGAAATGTAAGTATCAATTCAAAGACTTGAGAATTGAAATATAGGTATCAATTGAAAGATATGAGAATTAAAATGTAAGTATCAATTTAAAGATGGAAGAATTGAAATGTAAGTATAAATTCAGTATAAATTCAAAGCTGGGCTGGGAGAATTGAAATGTAAGAATCAATTCAAAGATATGAGAATTGAAATGTAGGTATCAATTCAAAGATGTGAGAATTGAAATGTAAGTATCGATTCAAAGATATGAGAATTGAAATGTAGGTATCAATTCAAAAATATGAGAATTGAAATGTAAGTATCGATTCAAAGATAGAAGAATTGAAATGTAGGTATCAATTCAAAGATATGAGAATGGAAATGTAAGTTTCAATTCAAAGATGTGAGAATTGAAATGTAAGTATCAATTCAAAGATGTGAGAATTGAAATGTAGGTATCAATTCTGAGAGAGAGTCGAAACTTAGGTATCAACCTCGAAATGTTAGGTATCAACCTCGAAATGTGGAATCAGGATTTTGGTACTGATTTGAAGATGTGATATGAAATTTACAAAGAGCTTGTGATGTTGAATTTGTAATAGTGTGTTATGTGAGAAGGTTGATTTTGAAGAAGATTTATAGAGCTTTGTGTAGTTATGTGCAGAATGTGAAATTCTGCGGAGATGTGCAGAGAGTTAGCGTAGATAACGATGGTTGTGTTGCGCGCACAAAGAGTAGGAAATTCTGAAAACGGAAGTATCCACTCAACATGTTTATTTTACTTTCTTGCTTTTTTTATCACAATTGATTTTTCAAAAATTATTTTTTAAAGTTTTAATTTTAATTGGTTGATTTTAAAAAGAAATTTTTTTTGTTATTTATTCATTTATGATTATCTTTTATTTGTGTTTTATTTAATGTTGAAGATTTTTTGTTTCATTCTTTGTTCATTGGAACTCGGAACCATTGCATGGTTCGCGGCTTTCATCCATCGCACAAAAAGGCAATTGACAAAAAGGCACATCTTGAGAGAAATTTTCATTAATCTGCTTCAATAAAGATGCTACAGATCAAACGTAGGCTAATGCCTAAAAAAGAGTACATCAAGTAATATATGCTAAAATACAATTAGAGTCATCTTAAGATATGAGTACATCAAATACATGTCATGCTGGTAAAAGAATGCAAGTTAATCCTCTGCGCTTGGTATATTGAGCTCCTGATCAAGCAGACCTTCTGAGTCCATGTATTCAGAGGTACAACCTTCTCATAGTTCGTAAAGAACCAGTTCCTCCAATTCCTGGTCCTACTGGAATCCATAACGTGTTTTGCTGTCATCCATCCTGCAGAAGGTTACAGACACCCTACGGTGTCGTACTCCTGGAATGCAGTGCTTGGCAATGTCTGCATCGTTTTCCTTAAGAACAAGTACTGAACCAACTAGAAGAGGAATCTCCACAGCCTCTCTAAATTCACCAGGGCCGTTTACATCGATTTCTTTTCCAAACAGAATATTGCTCTTACTCATGAACAAGACAGTGCAGAAAGGCCTCACAAAGTCATGATGGTCAATGTGTGGGGGAATGCAGTCACCCTCTTCATAAATCTTGATGATGCAACTGTTGGGAATGCAAGTGGCGGGTAGAATATTCCACTTAACCATTCTCTTGATCAGCGGTGGTAACGGATCCACTTGGTCGTATCTAAGGATCTCGGGCGGATTTCTCTCTCTATCGTTCGTAAAATTATAGCAACAGCCGCACTGGATGGTGATTCTTTCCTTTTCCCGCATCCATTTCTTTGGCTCGGAATACGTTCTCTTTATGAGAAGGCCCACTCGACCTCTATCCCTTAAATCAAAGATGCAGTCCAAAATGCTTCTTTCATCGATTTCAAAGAAAACCCTGGTATATAGCTCCAGGACCTCCAATATGTTGATAAACTTTCCCTGAACCTCTTCATAGAACTCAAATTCCCTTTTATTTACTTTGCTTATTTTGTAGTATTCTACCATACCGGGAGTTGGCAGCTGCCTGTGGTGTTCCTTCCTCCGGGCCTCGGCGGGAATCCAAACTGGTGCTGGTCGATTCAGAATACGGGATTCAACCTCAAGTGGGATGTATGATCCTGGGCTCCATGGCGCATGCTGGTCCGTCCCCAGTGGGACATACGGTTCATTTGCCATGAAATCTGGAATATGAGACTCGTTGGTGCTTGCAGTACACTCTTCTAATGTACTGAAGCGTTGTAGATGTAGAACGTTGCAGTCCGGGCATTCTACAAATGCGCCTGTGACTGATGTCCAACATTGCATGTTGGGCAACCTCTGCATAAGATATCTAAGGCCGGGGACACATTTGATCCCGTCACAAATCCTGACTCTTCATCTGTACTGAGCAGGCTGAAGACTGCTCACGTCCGATCTGAATCGTAGATATTGCGCTCTTGTCGCAGAAAGGCTCTCTGTTTCTTTTGGCTTGCATTTCTGCGTTGCGTCCTGCGGAGTGGAGTCTTCGGTATTTGTTCATTATGGGCGGCTATTCAGCCCCTTGCTGGAGTAGCTATAATGGAGGGCAATCGGCTCAACCCCTCCATCGTATCTTGTTCTGTTATCACGTTTTTACCTTTACGTGACACATCGTCTTGAGTGGACACTCTCAACAGTGAAGGCAGTCCCTTCTTTTCTTCATTGCTGAGTACTAGAGGGCCGTCGTAGTCCATATCAATTTGGTTGAATTCCATGTCAAAATCTTTGACACCTCCTTGTGGCGCCATCTCTTCATTCAGTGCGAGGTTCCAGTCGTCCTGGAAGGCAAAGATCAGCCTCTGTCCTGACATTTTTCTGCAGACGACAGAAAGAAACGTCAGTGGACCAAAGTTTGGCATGAACAAGAACAAAATAGAGTATCCACTAAAGTAAATTTTAGTTTGTTTTGGTGAAAAGGATCACTCATTTTATGTGTGAGTTTTGTTTGATTTAATGGAATATTTAATTTCAAAAATAGAAAGGAGAACGTGTGAAATTCAAAAACAAAATTTCTCAAAATTTTCATTACATATTTTCATTACATATGAGATTAAGTATGAGATTAAGTACAAAATTTGGACCCGATCGTAGACATATGGCCATATAGATAACCCTAAAACAATCAAAGTTTCAAAATTTCAAAGCAAGCAGAGGCAAGCGGAGGCAGGCGGTATCAGGCTGTGTAATAAGTTTTAAGTATCGTCCATTTATCGGTAACATGGGTCTTTCACCCTGGAAGTCCACTAACTGGTATGCTCCTCCTGTATAAACTTTCTCAATGAAAAATGGTCCCTCCCAAGTTGGCTCGAACTTCCCACCTATTTTGCGGCGAGCAAGAATAGGTCTTTTGAGCACAAGTACGAGGTCACCAATTTTGAATGTCCTTGGGCGGACCAATTTGTCATGGGCTTGTACCATCTTTGCCTGGTAGAGCTCCAAATGTTGATGTGCTTCTAGTCGTTTTCCCTTGAAACTCTCCAGTTCTTCAAGCCTTAATTTTGCGCTTTCTTCTGTTGTGAGTTGGTTGGCAACGGCAACTCTGAGAGATGGTGTATGGATTTCTAGCGGTAGCACGGCCTCAGTTCCGTACACGAGCATATAAGGTGTACACTGAGTGGGTGTCCTGAAGGTCGTCCGGTAGGCCCATAAGGCTTCTAACAGTTTGTTATGCCAATCCCTTTTATTTTCATCCAGTGTTTTCTTCAAAATCTGTACCAGTGTCTTGTTGAAAGCTTCAGCTAGATCATTTCCTCTTGGATAGTAAATTGTAGAGTATCTCCAATCTATCCCATGTCTTCTGACAAAATTGTTAATATTTATGCTTTTGAAAGTTGTCCCATTGTCAGAGATTATTCTTCACGGTACTCCAAAATATTAGACAATTTGGTTCTTGAAAAATCGAAGGACATGTTGTGCCTTAAACTCACGTAACGGTACTGCCTCTGCCCACTTGGAGAAGTAATCTGTAGCGGAAAGTATGAACCTATGTCCTTTAGAAGATGGAACGTCTATCGAACCTATTATGTCCGTGCCCCAACATTCGAATGACCACAAGGCAACAGTCGGGTGCCGCACTTTCGGAGGCTGGTGTAAGACCACCCCATGCACTTGGCATTGGTGACATCTTCTGG
>NW_018250345.1:470-2166 GCF_001263595.1 Phalaenopsis equestris | reverse complement strand
ATCTTCGTTGATGTCTGCAATTGTATTTATTGTTTCTTCTTTTCCAAGCTTGTGTAGAGTTTCGAAGTCATTTTGAGACAAGACTCGTCTTCCTTGCACCGTGACTTTGATGGAATCCTCCGGGGGACACGCCATTTCCTTAGCAAGTTTTGCTAAAGCGTCGGCATGGGCATTATCTCCCCAAGGAATCTGGTAGAAAGTCACCTCAGAAATCTGCTCGAGGAGCTTCATCGTGTACTGATGGTATTCTGCTAACCTTGGTTTTAGAATTCTGTATTGTCTGACGACCTGCTGGATGACAAGTTAAGAGTCACCATAGACTGCGATGTTTGTTATATCCATTGAAATTGCCAATTCTAATCTGGTGATTAAGGGTTCATATTCTGCTTCATTATTAGTGCACGACTCTGTCAGGTGGTACGAAAACAGGAGAATTTCAGCATACGCTTATCTGGCGTGATGAAGACCAAACCAATCCCTGCCTTGCCTGGTATAATTGTGCCTGATCCCTTGTCTTTCCTAGATGACGAAGCACCATCGAAGTACATTTCCCAGCGTTGCACACTAGAAAATTCCATTTGTAGCATTTGTTCGTCTGGTAACTCATCGTTGAGAGAGGACCCAGCTGGCAGTGGGTGCGCAGCGAGAAAGTCTACTAAAATCTCTCACTTAATAGTACAGAGGGGCACAAAAGTTATATCAAATTGCAATAAGATCATCAACCATCACGCTTAACGTCCGGACAGTGTTGGTCAGGTCATCAAATATTGTAATGGATTAACTTTCGAAATTAGGGTGATCTTATGAGAAAGCATGTAATGTCTAAGCTTTTGAGCGGCAAAAATTAGTGCCAGACAATGCTTCTCAATAGGTGGATACCTTGTCTTCGTCGGTATTAGACGATGACTCAAGTATTAGAGCGCATTTTCTTTGCCCTCCTCATTGAGTTGGGCTAAGAGGGCTCCAAGAGAGTCATTTAAAGCCGCCATATAAAGTATCAACTGTTTCCTTGGGATAGGGGCTGCCAAAATAGGAGGTGTCACTAAATATTTTTTAACATCCTCAAAGGCCCGCTTGCATTTATCTTCCCAAATAAATTTGGCATCCTTTTTAATTAATGCTGAGAAAGGCTGACACCTACCTGATATATTAGAAATAAAGCGTCTCAGATATGCCAACTTCCCCTGGAAGGAACGTAGCTATTTCAAGGTTTTAGGGGGAGGCATTTCCAAGATAGCTTTAATCTTATCCGGGTCGATATCGATTTCTCAATGACGGACAACGAATCTTAGAAATTTCCCAGAGGTAATGCCAAAGGCGCACTTTAAGGAATTCATTTTAAGGTCATATCGTCGTAACCGTTCAAACACGATCCTCAAATCGTATAAATGGTCTATTTTCCCTTTTACTTTTGATGACCAGATCATCCACGTAGCATTCTACTTGATTGCGAATGAGGTCGTAAAAAATCTTTGTCATTGTACGCTGATATATTGCTCCGGCGTTCTTTAGGCCGAACGACATCACTATGTAGTAGAAGATTCTAATCGGTGTTCTGAAAGCTGTAAGCGCTGCATCCTCGGGATCCATCTTAATTTGGTTGTATCCCGATGATCCGTCCATGAAGGAGAAAATCTCATGTGTTGAAGCGATATCCACCATCATTTTTGGTATAGGTAGTGGAAACTCGTCTTTT
>NW_018250345.1:0-248 GCF_001263595.1 Phalaenopsis equestris | reverse complement strand
AAGTTTATGGACTGCAACCTCTGCTGACAGTCCTGGCATTTCATCGTAGCTCCATGCGAAGCAATCTTTGAATTTTGTCAATAATTTGACCAGTTCTGCAGATTCTTCGTCATCAAGTAGAGAACTGATAAATGTAGGTCGGGGTCGTTCTTCAGTCCCAAGGTTAATCACTTTTAATTCATTGACAGTCGATTTAATTTCTTCCTCAAATTTTGGTGGAGAATCTTCTATTGGTTGATCAGTAGAGT
>NW_018250344.1:35325-38767 GCF_001263595.1 Phalaenopsis equestris | reverse complement strand
CCATCGAATATCTTGAAGTTTGGGGTTACAAATCCTTTGGGGAAAGATACGACATCAAACTCCGGATAAGGTCTACCCTTTAAAATTGATGCACCGCCCTGGACTGGGCTAAGGCATCCCGTACTTGTTCAACCATTTTCTTGAACTCTTTTTCTGGCATGACACTTGATGGAGAATCCTTCTTTGGTTGTTCTTCTTTGTCTGTCTAAGTAGCCTCCCTTCTTTAATCTACGATGTGTATGATTTTTGGCTGGTTAATTTTTGGAGAAGCCAATCGCGGTGCTTGTGATTTTCCCTGAATGGCGGCCATGGCGGTCATAACTGTAGTAATCTCTTCTATTCTTTTCTCCAGTAGAACAACTTGCTCATCCCTGAGGAGGATAATCCTACCCAGCTCATCTACAGCGTTCTCTTCAGTGTGAGGTTGAGCCTCGTGCACAGATGTGGTAGCTCTAGTTTTGATCACATGGATATCCATGAAATTTTCCTTCAAGTAATCACTGTAATCAAAATCCTCGTTGTCACTAGTGACGGAAACTCCGTGTTCACGAGCTAACTTAAAAATTTCAATCATGAGCTAAAAATCTCAATCATGAGCTTCTCAACTTTTTCTTCAATTATCTATTCCTTGATTGCTTTAAGATCCGAAGGACCCTGATGGAAATCCTCAACTCGTTCCTCCATCTCACTGGCTAATGTCGCGATGATGTCAGATATTGATGTCAGATATTGCAGGCACTGGTTTTGCTTCTTGCCTTGCAGGTTCACTGAACAGTATCGGTGCAGCAACCTTAGGTACCCATACCTTCTTCCTTTTTGACGATGATGCCTCAGGACGGGGCATCTCAGTAGAGACATCGGTATGTCGAGGGAAGGTATGCTCACCGTGGTGTAGACCAGTTACAGTGTCAGGTAATCGTCTTGTCTTTCTTTCCATGATTATAGGAATAATGGGTAAACCTATCGGACCCAGTCTTGACTTAATCGACCTGCGACCTGCGGTCCTGGTGGTGGTATGATCGGTGGTGACCAAAACAGGAGCAAACCGGGTATCAACTCGGTTTCCCAAACGGAGCCAGACGAGAACACGGGTAGGTGACTCTATAGTCGACCTACGAGATTTTCTAGCGGACTTAATATCCTTCAAATTTTCATTCTTCATATGAGGGGAAATTGCATATCCCACTCGTTTAAGTAATTCACTAACATAACATCTTTCTTTAATAGCAAGCCCGAGGATAACCTCGAGGTCTTCAAATCCAGCTTCGAACTTGATGGTGGGAATGACATTACGGGCGTTGCGGTCCATTAGCAGGTTGCAGGAAAAGGTCAGCGTTGGGTTGGCCATCGCAGCGGGCTTTAAAACAGAAAGTTTTAGGGTTAGCTATATGGCCAAAAACCTCGTAATCCTTAGTGCAAGCAGTGAAAGTAGAGGTTAATCTGTAGACCGGGCGGGTCTTAATTTACAGGTAATTTTAACATCTTTATTTAAAAGGGTGTAAAATTGATTAATATTTTGAAGTGCGCGCTACACAACATGATTTGGTTTAATTTGCGAAGCAGCAAAGCAAATGTGAAAAAGAGTTGTGAAAAAGTTTAGGACCCAGCGCGGGACCCAATTAGTGGCAGAAAAATGCCCAGGCAGAGTTAATCCACCAACACACCTATTGGGGGTCCGACCCCACATAAAAATTTAAGGAGTCCTTAATGGCCTTTTGAATCCCTCTGTTAAAAGATGGTTGAACAGCTAGTCCTGAAGTCCAAGGAGTTAGCTGTACTTTCCTAAGGTAGAAATGGATAAAGTATGCTAACGGAAGAAGTGTAATTTAGTCCAAGAGGGACATGGACATATTACCGATGTGTGAAGATAATATTACTTGATTTGTATGGATAGAAAAGCTAGTCCCCAGCGGAGTCGCCATAAGTTGTCGACGTTATTTTGTGGGGTTGCCCGTAAGAAGCTGTCGGTCGCTGGAATCGAAATCCCATCGCCCGCTTCGGAAGGACATTAAACTGACCCCATATTTTTCATAGTTTAAAATGAAAGAGCACTGTACCTCAAATCCTGATCTATCCCAATGGGTAAACACAAGAATTGAGGATGAGACTCATTCAAATAAACTAAGGAAAGTATGACGTCCGTTTGGTCTGCAAAACCTTTGTATTTGCCGACAAGTTCTCCTATTTAATTTAAGGGATGAAATAGGGTTTATATTAAGCTGGGTTCGGACATGCTTCCTATAAGGGCAGCCCCTATAGTTAATTACAACTTAAATGACCAAAGCCACTTAAGAAGACTCTCGATAAAAATCAAGAAATATTATCTTCAAGGAATTTCAAAGAGTAGGACTCTTCAATAAAATCGGACGTAGAGGTGTGAAAAGGCGATTCGTTCAAATTTGGAACATTTTATTGTAGAATCCAATGGAGGAAGAACTAGGGGATGTCAGGGATCCAGAGGCGAACCTGGGTGACTTCCCAAGCTACCCTAATATTTGTGGTTATGTGGAGAGGAGAAAAATTTAAGTGTTTTATCCTGCAAATTTCATTAGTTAGGGCTTACATTCGTGTAAAATGATCACACAAATAGCCTGGAAGATGTGAAGATTTAGGTCGTGAGAAACGACAACCTCGGAATCCTAAGACGAGTTAGGGCTTATATTGTATAGCAGGCCTATGCAAAGGCCTAAAGATAAGGTAAGGATTTATGTTGCATAAGCAAACAACTGGAAGTCTTATGGCTTTATTGTTTAAGTCTGAGGAAGGAAGATTGGTTTAGCTGGGGAAGGCAGGTTTTTCTGTTGAAGATGGTCGTGCTGCCTGCCATGCTAGCTCCAAGCTCCTTGCCGAGATGAGTTTGAGTTATCTAGTGTGTCAAGTTATAATATCAAATCAGGTGGCCCTATGGTTGAAATTCTTTAAATTTTATGAGGGCATATTAAGGTTTATTAGAGCGACACCGGTTAGGATCCTACGGTTTCCTTGTTCCGGTATCACTATTTTCTATTGGATTCACTTAATTCAAACGAACTTACTAAACCCAACTTAATGAGTTCCATAATTTCATTTAAATCTTGGGAAGCCTCGTTAGCAACCGTAGGTTACCTCCTCTGAGGAATTTTCGATCATCTGATAGAGACGTCTTAATTTAGTTGAATTTGTGGTTTTTTGTGATGTTTGTGATTAATTTTTGAGTTGTTTTATATTTTGAATGTTTTGGCCGTGAATTTTATCTTTGTTGATTTTTAATTTTGGTTTTGGTTATGGTTATGTGGCTATCATGATGGTTTTAATTTTCATGCAGGGTGACATCTTTGTTTAGCATGCAAATTTGCAGGTATAAAAGTACAGTATGAAAGTACGAGAAGGACAACGCTGAAAAACTGTAAAAGTGTACCTAGCGGGTCTTCTCGTTCCACCACCTGAAACTTAAAATGCATGT
>NW_018250344.1:34481-34923 GCF_001263595.1 Phalaenopsis equestris | reverse complement strand
AATCCTAATTGGGCTTAGTGGTGTTTCAAGGATGTTTGATTTAGTTAGGTTTGTTTCTTTAATCCTCATTTACTCAATTTTGATTTAGCTTAAGTCACCACTAAGCGCTTAAGGCTTAGGTGAGTGTCTTAATTAGTTTTGAAAAGGGTTAAGCTTTAAGTGGTCATGATTCATGATTTGAATTTTATTTGAAAATCAAGATAGGGGTATTAAATTGATTAATTATTGGCTTCCAAAGTCATACCCCTAAGTCCAGGATCATCTAATTTTATTAAACTTTCAAATCATAATAATTTAGAAATTTATTAACTTACCTTTTTAGTGAGGAAAATGAAATCGGTAAATGAAATCTAAATAAAATTTCTATAATCATCAGATTTTTCTAAATTTTTAAATTTCCTTAATTTTTCCTGATCAGAGGTTACCCATTCCCCTCCTTGAT
>NW_018250344.1:33062-34392 GCF_001263595.1 Phalaenopsis equestris | reverse complement strand
TCATAATTTGTCAAATTCAATTCAAATGACTTTGAAATTTTTATCCTATCTCATTCATGGGTCAATTAAGACATCAGAGGAGAAAATATGATTTTTCAAAATTTAATTTAATTTATGTAATTATTTTCATGTAAACATAGGATTTTTCAAAGAAAATTCCTGACTTGACCAAGGTAAATTATAATCCTTTGAAATTTTTACTGGAGTTAGACCTAGACAAGAGAAGCCTTTGGATCAAACTTCATAATTTTTCAAATTTTCTGTGATTTATTTGAATTATTTTAAATTTTGAGCTATTTAATAAAAAATAAAATATTTTAGGTGGTGAAAATTAAGTCTTGTATTTTTGAAAAATCTCCCTAAGGTCACAGAACTCAGAGGACCAAATTTTATATTTTTTTTAATTTTTATTTTATTTATTGGAATTATTTTAGTGAAAAAAATTATTTTTAGCCTTTTAAAAATTATTTTTAAGCTTTGAAATTCAATATCTTTATTTAGAGAATCAGGAAAAATATTCTGATTGTTTCTAAGAGATTAAGAAACAATTTAGAACATTTCCATGAGTCTTATTATTTTTATGATTTTTATGAATTTTAATTATTTAAATACTTAAAATAGGCCAAAAATTAAGTTTTTATTTTAAATATTATTTTATGTTTATAAAATATCCCTGATCATAGAGAACTCATAAAACTAAGTTTCATAATTTTTTGAGTTATATTTTGATTTTTAAAAAATCATTTAAGTGTTAAGAGTGGTATTTATCCATAAAAATCAATTTAAGTTATTAAATGAACTCAAAATATTAAATAAACTCAAAATATTTTGAAACTTTTATGATGAATTCTCTGGATCATAAATCACAGTGGAGAAAAAAATCAAGTCATTTAAATGTTTATATTTTCCAAAGTTCATTATCTTAGTGATTTAGTATTTGCAAAATATGCTTCTGACTTTGGGAAAATCAGAGGATGTTTCCCTTGACAAAGGCTACAACATGCCAAAATTTCAAGCCAAGGTGATGTATCAATATGCATGTAAAATCAGAGGATGTTTCCCTTGAAGTTTATTCCACATTATTCTCCTCTGTTCACTAAGCAAGAGGGTATTTTTATTTTATTTTTGTGATTTTTCTACACAAAGTTATGTATTTTCTAAGTTAAGAGTATTTAAATAAATAGGAAAAATCAGTATTTATCTATTTAAATAGCACGTACTGACTAGAACTTAGGCAACTCTGAAGGCATGCGTGGCGCGCTCTGGTTGGACGCCGCCGCCCACGTAGCTGCTTACTCGGCCTCGCTGTTTATGTCCCGTAGCGCTGTCA